>NC_049218.1:4819007-4844220 GCF_013347855.1 Anguilla anguilla
TTTTGATATTTCCAGGTTACCGTTCTGCAGGGCAGTAGTGGGCTCAGGCCTGCCTGTGGGATCTTGCTCCGGTCGTATGACGGTGTAATCGCGTTCGTTAATGTACCCGGTGCAGTGTAGTGTGCGCTCCAGAGACCCTGCGTTTCGTGTGCTGCTGGGGGTGTAAAGTAAGGGAAAGCGGCTGAAAAATGTCATCAATGACTCCTGAACCTCTTCTACTTATTACATATTTTTGATTTATGACAATCTCGCTCTGTCTCTTTCCTCCTTCCCCATGTCGCTCGTCTCTCTCTCCCTCCCCCTCTCTCTTTCTCTTCCTCCCTCTCTCTCCCTCTCTCTCTCTTCCTCCCTCCCTCTCTCTCTCTCTTCCACCCTCCCTCCCTCTCCCCCCCCCCCTCTCCCTCTCTCCCCCCCTCCCCCCTCCCTCTCTTTCGCTCTCTCTTTTTCCCTCCCTCTCCCCCCTCCCTCTCTCTCTCTCCCCCTCCCCCCTCCCCCCCCCTCTCCCTCCCTCTCTCAGTCACTCTCAGCTGCAGCAGGAGTAAGGCCAGCCCCCAGGAGGCGCTGCAGATGCTGTCCTCCACTCGCCTTAGCCTCCGAAGCCTGGCTACCAAAGCCAAGGTGAGCTCCCCTGCCCCCCCCCCTCCTGCCCCCCCCCCCCCCCCCCCCGCCTCCCACTCCCACTGCCCCAGTGCCTCTGTAGCCCCCCCCCCCTCCTGCATCCCCCTCCCACTGCCCCAGTGCCTCTGTAGCCCCCCCCCACCCCCCCGCCTCTGCAGTCCCCCCAGAACACAGTCACTGTCAGACCTTGAGTGAAGTGTCTTAACTTGAGCCAGCAACCCTTCGGTTAACAATGATAAACAGCTTTGTGCGGTCTTCTGTCTGCATTATATTGTGGAGTCATTCAGTTATAAATGCACAGGGTCAACTGTGGACACTTGCAGTTTTTAGCTGGACCGCAACAGCGGGGCCAGCCCTACAAACGTGTATGTCTGTGACTGAGTGAGTGATGAAGTTACACCATTGGTCGGCCGAGTTGTGAAATTACACCATTGGTCGGCTGGGTCACGTGTGTTAGGTCCAGCCACATACTAGGTTTTTACCTGGTCTTGTTTTTTCTGCTTTATTTTCTTTTTGCTAAAAAAGAAAAAAATAAGAAAAATGGTGACCCGTGGTGTCTGCCCCTTTAAGAGACTGTGTTCACTAAGCCATTGCTGTCCGTCTCACGCCGCTTAGCAACTGCACACCGACGTTGCCACGGGGGATCTCCATGGCGACCTGGCCGATGATGTCAGAGCCCTGGAGCAGCTGATCGCAGAGATGCAGGAGCTGGGCGCTCAGCTGCGCAGCCAGTGAAGGGGAGAGACGCGGCGGGGCGGCGCAGGAAAGGGTTAATTAAACAGACCCAGACCTCCAGCGGGAAACACGGACTGAGCTGCACACAGTGACGGTGTGCCCAACACGCGACACAGAACTGTCCCTTTTTTTATAATACGTTCTTATGTGATCTCATGTATTAAATACATACCCAGAAAAGCCAAGCAAAAGTGGGATAAATTTCTTGTTGTGGATGTACTTGTTCACAGAACACACACACGCAAGAAAACACGCGAAAATGTTGAAACCAGGCTTTTGGAAATTGTGTGCATAGTGTAAAAACCGGTTGAATATTACGTTTAGTTTCCAAAAGACACCTTGCGGACACAGTGTGATTTTTATTGTACACTTTGAATCCAAAAATAACCAGACATGTAAAGTGTATTTAAAAAAAAAAACATTTAAGAAGGCCATGTGACAATATAAAAAGAGTAAGGAAAGAAGTCCAATCAGGATTTTATATATGTATGTAAAAATAGGGGACAAACAAGTTAAATGTGAACTTTGTGTAATTTAGAGCTAGCGTTTTCACAAGGCAATACTGGAGCTATGCTCAATCAATCCCCATGACAACAATAGCACTCATTTGACAGATTCCTTATTCTGCCAAATTCACAATACAAAGCAGCCAATCTAGCTAACTAGCTAAGCTGACCTGATTTCACTGATGGTGTAAAAAAGGTAATTGTATTTAAGTAGGTAAATAATCAATTTGTCTGGTTTAAGAAATACAAATGCTTGGTAATTCTGTTCCTTTCTTGATAATGATGAAGAATTTTCTAAAATGGAAAAAAATATGAATTGGTGCATCAGATCATAAGAATATCACATTTCTCTTGGTTTCAGCACCTTATTACAAAAAACAATGTCATTTAACTATTAATAACACGGAGTGTTAGCTTTTTATTACACCTTTATAAAGGGTTATTACCCGCCGTTATAGAGCAGAGAGGGCTCTGGAGACCCAGAGGAGACTCGGCCCGAGTGAGCGGAGAGGCTTTGTCTCTCAGCGAGGGCGCGGGTTTGAGCTCGCCGGCACGCCGATCCCTTTCCAGAGCGATGGAGTCTTTCTCCGTTACTAGTGCCACCACCGCCCCCTCTTGCGAAGAGCATTTTTAAAAAAGGGGGGTGGGGGAGGGATGGGGGCGGGACTTCTGGGCGATGACACCGTGGCCATGGTCCCGCCCGCCTTTTGGTCGCCATGGCGACGTCCGGCCGTGAAAGCGCCATTCGCCTGCGACGGACTTTGGCGGGGTGTGGAGCAGTCCTGACACCGCCTGCCCCTGTGGCCCTGACGGAAGGTTCCCCCCCCCCCCCTTCCTCAGGGTCCTTTCCCTTCCTCCCCCCCCTTAAAGAAGTTGACCTCTGGGACTCCTGTTTTATTGCGCTTGTTTTCGTTTTTTTTTTTGGAGAGATTGTGTTTTTTCTCTGCCAGAGGGGAGGGGAGGGGGGGAGGGGGGGGGGGGGGGGGGGGGGCCTGATGGGAGAACTGGCTTTACCGCCCCAAGGTTCTCGCTGGTGGGGTAAGTCGGAGGGGTGTGACGGGACGGGGGCGGCTCTAGGTTTGGATGGAGATCTCCAAATGTTGCTTTTTAGGGGTTTAATGATGTACTACACAGGCACAGCGCAGTGACCTTTAAGGCCATGAACCTTATTTATAGAAAAAATGAACTGTTTTAAAATCCCATTCTAACCACTCTATTTTACAATATGCTGTGTTTTAGATTTACGAAAATGATTTTTGAAATGTGTGCAAGTTCTCTCCGCAAATGGTGCCTTTTTTTCTAATAAAATGATCACATTTGAGGTTTCCTTGTAAGTTTGGCCACCAAAAGTAATTTATGTTTAAAATTATATTGCATATATGAAAGCTTTTAATTTAAATAAGTGGTGTGTTCATAATAATTGGCGCGATTACAAGAACAAATAAAACCCCCCCCCCCGCGTGTAACTCAGCACTCGTTAAATGATGATGGTGAGAGGGAAAACATTTTAGCAAAAAGAAGGAAGTTAAAGCTCTCGAGTAGCCTCTCTGCCGTTCTCATCGCATCTTCTTTTTATACTTCCAAATTCCAGATTCTAATTAGCATAACTCTTCAGCATGATGGGAGAACTAATTATTGTGATCGGCTGGTTTAGTGCATGGTGCTGGAGCAAATGCATGGTCAGTCTTTTTTTACTCTTTGAAACCGGGTTACCCACCTCTGTTCCAAACAAGCCCGTCTTCAAAGTCATGCCGGCGGACGGGCTTGCTGAAAATTGGGCGAGATGGGTGCAGGATGTGTATCAAATTGAGCCTCAGAACGCCATTGTTTATTTTTTGTTGTAATGCACATCGTTCTTCCTCGTTTTCCTAGTGCCCCTTAATCCCCAGGGGAACTGTGAGGAAATTGCCACAGACTCCGCTGGTTTGTATCAGACCCTGGGTGAAATGCGTATTTGTTTTTGGATTCGAATACTTTTCTACGCTTCACTGATCTTGTCTGTTGTATTGGAACCAATGAAATACTCTCAAAATGGGTAGACTTTGCCTTCTGATCATATTGGCAGGCTCAGTTACACCAGGCAAGATCAACAGAGCACAGAAAAGTATTTTGACCCAGGTGTGGTTTGTAAACTGGTGACTGGTGGTGTGTTTTCGGGTGCAGTTTTACAAGGGTGTCGTCACATTGTCACAGAGGTCCTCCGGAATGTCACGGGGGATGGGGGGGGGGGGGTGAACGAGAGGTCAACGTTGCCAAATTTCACATGTCCCAACCTCTGCAGAGGGTGCTTTTTATCCTTTAATTCATTTAACCAGGTATGTCAACTGTCAACTCTTGCACTGACGACCTGGAAAAATCAAAGAGGACAATACAAGAGATTGTTTAGCCAATCAGATATAAAGGATGATTAGGTGGTTACATGTAACATGTAGACAGCCGGTTTTTTGAGGGAATTTGGCCAGGATACCAAATAAGGCCCCTACTCTCGACTGTGTAAAATGTCAGAAAGGGGTTTTCAGCTTTTTTGGGTTTTCATACAGTTTGTGGTTTGCTGTAGAACTGTTCTCTGTCCCCCGCTAGCTTTCGCTTCACCCTTCCGTCTGTTTCGGAGACCCGTTGGGCGCACTCCAGCCCCCCAGCCTGAGACATGCAGAGCAGAGCCGTTCCAGGAAATGGCGGTCTCCAGACCTGAACGCTCACGCATGTTGGGGGTGGGGGGGTGGGGGTTTGTGACTTCGTACACCCCGCCGCGCTCTTCCTCATAATGCCCGCACACATACTGCGATGGACAAGCGTCAGAGCCGAGGGAAAATCACCCCCAAGAGGGCCGTCTGAATAAACTGGGGGGGGGGGGGGTAGAGAGCTCACGTCAGTCCAGCCCCGGGTTAATACCCCCCTCAGCTCCCCCCACAACCCACCTTTCTTCTTTTTGCGTCAGCAGACTGGGTCTGGGCTCCCATTCCCCAGACCCCTCTGCCTGGTTCCCGCTCTGTGCCCCCCCCCCCCTTCCCCCCCCCAATTGACATATACCTCCAAATGTCACTTTCCCCTCCATTTCACTCTCTGTCTGTAAATGAATCGGTCTCAGCAATCCTGTGGCCAGCACGGTGCTGCTTGTATGAGTTGATACTGGACACCATTCGCGTGCACGTAAGATGGTTTTCTTCGCAAGGGGCTGCCAGGCGATTTGTACCCTTCCTGTACACATCTCAGTGTCGTCTCAAATTCCTTATATGTTCAAAAAAAAAAAAATCCTTGCAGACTGTGCTCTTGAATTTTTCCTTTAAAACCTTTTTTTTTTTTTTTTTTTTTTAAACAGCTGCCTGGTATGCAGCTGGAATGCAGCCTGAAGCGGAATCTCTATTTTTTTCCCCCTGTTACTGTGTATTCTGAACGTATCTTGCGTTATTTAAAAAGAAGATAACACGCCAACATTGCGCATGCACATGAGGATAATTCTCTTGTAATAAGCGTTTCCTGCCGCATAACCCCGAGTTGTCGGAAACCCATGGTTTGGACTCGGTCGTATTTCCCCAGATTAAGTGTTTTTTTTTTTGTTTTTTTTTCGTTGGTGAGTCATGTTGGTGAAAGCAGGCTCCCTCTTTTTAATGGGCGACCACAGAACGCCTCGCAGCTGTCTGTCACGCCGCTAAGCCCTTCCCGGGGTCTCTTATTTACCGCTGAATCACTGCTCCTGATTTCATATCATTAGCGTGATGTCTTAAAAAGCTCATTATGTCACTCTCTTCCACATGGCTTGTTAGTTTCAGATACGGGGGGGGGGGGGTTAGGGTGGTGTTGGAGAATGTGCTTGTGTGTCAAAAGCATTTGTACCCCACCCCCCCACACCCCTTTTCCATTGAGGAAGAAATCTGCGGTATCTATTAATACATTTTAGCCTCCGGTATGTAGCAGAGGAACACCTGCAACAAGGTAAGGACAAACTGTGGTTTAGAAGGACCCCCTGTTTCTCACGAAAAGTGTGCCTTTTACCGTAAGGCTTTAGCTGAATGGACCTGCACTGGTGCCAGGGGTCGCAGTATTGAAAGTTACGTAATGACTCATTGCTGAGCAATTTACTCAGGATCTACTGGTAGCTGCAGTGCAATGTAGGGCGGGGGGGGGGGAGGGGGGGAGACTGAGGACTGATTTATTAAAGTAAGCTGAGTCTGTCGTAGCGGAACAAAAGCAATGCGAGCGCTTCAATCGAGTATTAATATGACTTTTTGAACAAACAATCATGATTCCCGTTGGATGAACAGTCATGGTCACGGGATAAATGTAACCTGCTTTTGAAAATTGACATTTTATCTAGGTCTAGTTCACATCTGAATGTACTGAATCTGATTTAAACTTAAGGAATGACTTTTTAAGTAGAGATTTATGTGAAAATTTAAGAATGACAGCATGTACTTCAAATAATTAAAGAGTGGGCTCGTGAGTGGTGATGTGCATACTAAATTAAAGGTAATACACTGGTAATAAAAGTCAGTCCTATTTGCCCATTGTTCTCCGAGATCAAGTCATTTATAGCTGTCCGAGATTATCAACCATGTTGTCTCTAGGAAATCGGAGGTGTTTTGACAGCGCGCGTTCTCTCCCTGAAGTAATACGTGCATTGTTTTGTTAAAATAAAAGCAGTTTATACACAGCAGCTTGTGCAACAAGACGAGGTAGAAACAAATACCAGCCGACTTCTTTTTTTCCACTGCCCCTGTGGCCCATCGTTACTAAACTCCCTCGCACTCTAAAGTTAAACTTCAGGGTTCAGCCTCGCATGTGTGTTCCAATAAGCGTCCCATTCCTGACGTCATGTCTGCTGGAGATTGGCTGTTCCGTTCTGACACTAACTCCTGCCCTTACTCAGTGAAACTTTTTAAAGAGTTTTCGATCCTCTTTGCGAAGCTAAAGTACCGCACAGTCGAAGCTAGAGCAGCTGTAACATCTGCTGTTCACCCTCCCCGAACCCCGTTTTGTGATAAAGCTGTGCGTTTTTTTAATCAGTAAAGTTTTGTTTTCTTTGCTTTCGTATTTTATTGGACACGACTTAAGTGTTGCTGATAGTTTGTTTGTTTTTTTGTTTGAAGTCGCCGAATAAATGAATACGCTCAGGGACTCGGCGATTGAACGTTTTCACTTGCGATAAATTATCATTTTTACAGATTTTCTGTTAAGGACAGCGCACGAGAAGCAAACATTTGGATTTCGGCAAGGAAGTAGCTGCTGTTTTTGTACAGTTTGAGCCTTTGAAGTATTTCCTAAAAGCGGGGTACTGGATGGATATGGCTTGGATCACATGGAACCTTTTACTTTCCATAGGTTTTTTCGTTTCACCAGCGTTCACGGCCAGGGAGCAAAGTGGATTTAGGAGATATTACGTGTTGCAGCCGGGACCAAGCGGTACGGATAGGGTGCACGTGAGTTCGATTTCATCCCGCAGTGGGTCCGTGGGACAGCCTCACTCGTATAATGTGGAACTCAGGACCAGCTACGGTGGCCAAGTTCGGAATCGTAGGATGGGGACGCAAGCGAACCCAAGCTTGCCGCTTCGCCAGGATACTCAGATCACACAGCAACAGAAGCAACCGATTCGGCACACAAGTCATCAAATCAAAATTTCGGGGTAAGAAGACGTGGAAACGCTTCTGTGTGTTTGCGCACTATTGGACCTTAAAACTTGTAGTGGGACTCATAGCTGGGAGAAATTTGTGTATTTTTTGGTATTGCATACTGGGACACTAATTTAATACAGTTTGCTACTTGCATATCACTTGTTTCTGTGTTGAAACAACATACATGTGTTGGGGGGAAAAATTTACCTTGAACTTAATCATTGGCATGTAAAATTAACTTGGGCAACCGTTTCCAAGAGTTACCGGTTTGTGGAAATGCGGTTGCATGAAGCAGTTATTATATTAAACATGGCCATCATGCTAAATCAGAATAAAGACATCAAAGCGTATACTACACTCTGTAGCATCAAAGAAAACAGTCTAAACATAAATTATGGTCAAATTATTGGTCATTACATGGTTTGTGATCTGTTTCTTTGCCCAAAAAATATACATGCATTTATTAACCTCTTTTAACATTGTTATTGCCAGTGTGGTGTAATGAAGAACAGAAATTTTAGCCGTGTCTTTTAACCACTTTTCCCCCAACACGAGTACTAAATTGCAATCCTGTGTCTAATATGCCATAATTGGTCCTTCGGTTCAAGTCTCAGATTACAGAAGCTTTCATGAAGATGCGGTGTTGCTTCATGTACAAGTCTATGAATTGCAACCAGTCCCCAATATTGCCCAGTTACAAGAGTCATATTACCCAAAAGTTAACTACAACCACCTCCCCCCACCCCACCCCACCCCACCCCCCAGCTCTCCCTTGGGTCCCGAGAACAGAGCTCAAAGGGCCCCATTCGCACAGCTTCGGAAGTGTTGTCACAAATTCCCATAATTCCCGGCTGCAGCTGGGGGGCACTCAAAATGAGTTCCTTCTCTTGCCTCCTTCCGTGACGGAGCGAAACAAGGAAAGCCCCCTGAAGGGTAACGGGGGGGGGGGGGGGGGGGGGGGGGGGAGTGGAGAAGGGCGAGTGGGTGGGGTGTTAATTAGGCATTAGTTGCGATATAGACCAGCGCCGCTGTCACGGCAGCACATGCGTGCCGCCCGGGTGTCCGTGCCCGTGTCTGTGTCCGTGTCCGTGTCCGTGTCCGTGTCCGTGTCCGTGTCTCCGTGCCCGTGTCTGTGTCCGTGTCCGTGCCCGTGCCCGTGTCCGTGTCCGTGTCCGTGTCCGTGTCCGTGTCTGTGTCCGTGCTCGTGTCCGTGTCCGTGTCGACGCTCTCCTCTCTCCAGTGACTTGACCCCCGCCCCGGTGTCGTTGCAGGGTGAACGTCTGCGGGGGGCAGTGCTGTCAGGGATGGAGCAAAGCTCCGGGATCCCAGAGGTGCACGAAACGTGAGTATGCCGCACGCGCCGTGTGTGTGTGTGTGTGTGTGCGTGTGTGTGTGTGTGTGTCTCTATAAGCTGTGTGCTCTCGCACACAAACCGCAAACCGCAGGCGCGTGTGTGCTGTCCACAGTTAGGACAGGCGATTGGGCCGCCTGCGTTTTGTAACTTGGGGGTTGCTGGCTTGAATCCCAAGGTTGAGGCACCGCCGTTCCACCCAGAGCGCAGTATACTTTGACATTAGCTGAAATTGTTTCGGTGAATGTTTAAAAAAAAAAAAAAAAAGTAAGTTGTCTGTGTCACTCTGGATTGGAGTGTCTGTGAAATGCTTAGGTATACCCCAACTGCCTTCAAATGTGGGGGGAAACTGGGGTTGGTTTGGGGGGGGGGGGGGCACTGTACTTCTGTGTCGTTGTGGAGGCTGCTAAAGCTGTGTACTGTAGATATCCAGTGAAATTGAATTTTCAACTGTGGGAACTGGACTCAATGAATATTTAAAATGAGAGAATGGTACTCTTCCTTGGATCTGATTTCCTGTGAATATGACTTTTGCATGTGTACACTTTTTCCCCAAAGAGCATTTTTTTATAGTGCTTAATTTGCCATTTAAATTTGGATGCTCATTCTGATAAAGCCGTCCTAAGACCGATGGGATTTGTTTTGTTATTTGCATTTTGCAGTTTGCAGTTTTGTGCAATCTGACAGATGAGTCTGGAGCGTGTTTCATAATCAGATGATTACTGCGGTAGACCGGCTCGTGTTATAGCGCTATTTGTCCCCTTGCGTTCATGTTCTTCAAACTTACCCAATGGAAACAGAAACTGGAGCTGAGCAGTGTCAGTGCTGTGGTTAGCATTAGCCCACGCAGCCAGGCTTGTAATTCATTCATTCATTCATTGTAATGGGACATAATCCCACCGTGCACTGTTGCACACGCACTGTGGGCAAATTTCGAAAAGTACCATTCCAACGTTAGGCCTGACAGATGTGCGAACGGCACTTTTTTTTTCATTGGTTTTTTTAAAAAATAACTAGCGTCTGGCGGTAGCTGTAGCCCCCCCCGGCCCCGCCCCCCCCCCCCCCCCTCCCCCCCAGCGAGCGATGACAAACCCGTTGGAGGCCGGGGAACGGTTGGAGTCGCTCAGGACTTCTGCACAGTCAGAAATTCAGGAACGGGTTTGACGCGTGTGCGATTCTCACTTTGGCCGGGGAGGAGAAGTGCTTTCTTATTCACCGCGAGTCCTGCCAGCGTATTATATAAGAGACAGACAGACCTCCACATTACGTCTCATAGACCTCCTGGGAATAGAGGAGGGGGGGGGCTACATTTTTCGTCTAGGACTGTTATTTCATATGTTTAATGGGTACAAATTTACCCCAGCTCCACCCCCCCCCCCCCCAAACACTCTTCTTTCATGTGAGCCAGGTGTTGAGTGGGCTTTTTGTGTTACTGGTGGTCTGGGGCCACTGAACTATCCTTGTTCTTACCCATGAGTCTCCCTGGCTCCATGGCTCTCTGGGATATGTTTGAATGGGCTAAGTTTTCTCGGAGGACCTTCCATCTTTATCCCCTTTGTGTTCTCTCTGTCCCAGTTCCCCTGGTTTGTCCATGTGTGCATTCAGTTTAGAGAGGGCAAGGGGTGTTTTTTTGTTTGCTTTTGGGGTGTTTTTTTGGGGGGGGGGGCTTGGATAGGGCTAGGATAGGAGGCCATTCCCGTTATGCCCTCAGCGTTGGTGTCTTTGTATTTCGGGTGTTGACCTCGTCCTGTCTGATGAGATGATCGTGCTCTCTGACTTCAGCTGGACGAGAAGAGGAACACACATTTGCATTTTTTGTACGCAGGGAAGTCCTCAAAAAAAAAAAAAAGGCTAAATTTGCCCTCCATACAAACAGTTAATCGCAACGTCACAATTCAACAGAAGGGTCTTTGTGGCCCCCTGCCCCGCGTTAAGGCCGTGCTTCAATGGAGGCACCGAGAGATCTGCTCTCCTCTTTAATTTGGGGGTTGCTGATCCTTCAAAGTCAACTGGAAGTCAGTCGGGAGACCTGCAATAGCAGCCCTGCCGTATTCAGCTACCTTAACAACCACCGACACCGTGCCGTCCTTCCCTTGTTCAGAAAACACCACGCTCTCCGCACTGGGAAAAGTGATGTTTTGGGCCTTGGAAAGGGCGGTTCGTGACAAACATATGCTTATTAACGGTAAACTGGACATTACACCGACCGTACCGATAAAACCATGACTCCAGCCAAGACGGTTACAAGTATGAAAAATATCATTGCTGTTGTTGTATTGACTCGTTTTCTTGCATGGAGCCCACGGGTGGGTGTGCACGACATAGAAATATTAACGGCGTTGCGTTTCGCGAGACAAATGTTTGTAGGCCTTTTACGCTAATTTATGGCGGCGGCCGCGGTAAAATGACAGCTCTCTCTCTCTTGTTTTGACACTCGATCGCCCGAATGCTTCCGAGCTTGCTCGCCGTGTCACGGGTGCCTGATGGATGGCTGACGGCGAAGCAGGACGCGTACGCTTTAGATTTTTTTTCCATCAATTTTATAGTGCATAACTTTCCTTTATGAGAAATTGTGATTGTCGCTCACTCCTTGCGCAGGAGTCTGTTAGGGGCCTTTATGGATGGCTCTCTCTCTCGCCCGAATATATCTAAGCCTGAGTTCGGTTTTTTTTCTTCCCTTCTTCTTTTTTTTTTTAGGGATCGGTCTTTTGCTTTCTCCACCTTTCTTGTCACGGAAGACAGACTGGGCTGTAAATTCACGGGCTTAAATGTTTAATGGAGTTTGATTTCCAACACCGCACTACCCCTCAACCCCCCCCAAAACCCCCTCTTACGCTGAAAAGCCTTAACAAAAGGTTCCTTAATAGAAATAAATTCAGTTTGTTCTGGCACGGGTTTACACGTGACCACTGCCCCCCCAACCCCAAACACCCCCCCCCCCCCCACGCCGTACACATAAAGCTCTCTTTCAGTCTGTCAATCAAACCCGTTTTTAATTTCGTCAGGGGTTGGGATTGTGGAACCCTGAAACTTTCTCTTTTTTCCACGCAAGGATGAGGTCTTAGCCCTTGGACGTGTGCCACAGCAAGCTGGTTATGACACAAGCTGGGCACCATTTTGGCTCTTTAACAAAATGAAAAGAAAAGTGTCTCATTAATATAAAAAAAAAACATACTTCATAGTTACCAACATAAAATTGTAGTTTTATTATGTGAGGTTTTAGAAATGAATCTTATTGGTAGTTGTGCTATGTGAGATATTACTGTTACTGATATTACTTTGTGAAAAAGACAAAATGGTAATTTGGACACATTACATGGCACTGATGATCGTCATGGCGATGAGCAATTAAGAAAATGTTATACTTTAAAACCGCAGCATAATGGGTCTAATAACCACATAGTAGACCCTCCCCCCAAAGTTGAACATTGTTATGAAACTGGAAATATGTGCTTTGGGATGCTGTCAAGAGTTCTGAACAGAACAATGTTTTGGTATCTCAAACGGACCGAATCACAAGCCACTCCTCCTGGAGAATATTTAGGGAAAGAAAATACTTCTTTGGCTTCGAGGGACAACGGCAGACGAGTACGTGCGATTATGTCTCTCGAATATCCCGGGGAAAGACAGGATACATTTTGTGCTAATTTGACTGCGATAACGAGGAAGGTATTTCACGCTTTTTAGACCCTGGGGGAGACGGAAATGACAAGCGCTAATTGAATTTCAGGGTGGAACGGTGAGTTTTTCTGGTGAGTTTTTGCTGAGCTGGGGGGAAGGAAAAAAAAAAAAGGTGCGCGCCGTCGCCATGGAAACCATCAAGCCGGTTCCCGGTGCCCCGGGCCCCCACTGTAGCTTTACTGGAATTTTGGAAGGAGCTGCCCCGAGTGTGGAGGTGGTTGGCAATCACATGCGCTGTACACTTGCCCAGGCTCTCTCTCTCTCTCTGTCATTCTCTCTCTCTCTCCCTCTCTCTCTCTGTTTCTCTCTCCCTCTCTCTGTCATTCTCTCTCTCTCTCCCTCACCCTCTCTCTCCCTCTATGTCTCTCTTTCTCTGTCTTTCTCTCTCTCTCCCTCTCTGTCTCTCTGTCTTTCTCTTTCTCTCTCTCCCTGTCTGTCTCTCTGTCTTTCTCTTTCTCTCTCTCCCTTTCTCTCTTTCTCTCTCTCCCCCGCTCTCTCTTTCATACGCGCATCAAACCCAAGGCAGGCACCGGCGGCCAGACAAAATAGAGCATGAAAACATTCCCCTGGCTTCCTGACGGCCGCACGCCGCACGCGCAGCGCGGAGGAAATGTGTTCCTGAGGTCTCTCTCTCTCTCCGAGCGCAGCTAGCACGCGCAAGCGGGGAGTCCTCCCGGCCATAGATTCGGGGAGAGGCTGTGGACCCCGGGGGGCGCGTCCGCTACCCTGCGTGGGCTTTAAAAAGCACCGGCTCGAGGCCCCCTTCAGACCGGCTGCCGTGACGACGGCCTCGCCGAGAGGCCTCTGTGTGGCCCCCTTTTGAAGTCTGAGAACTGCGCCCGTCGAACGTTAACGAGCGCGCCCCTCTCTGCAGACCAGCTGAGCGCTGTGGGCTGTCAGACAGCAGCGCCGCCGCACGCACACGCAGGCACGATGGGGGCAGCCCCGGCAAAGGCCCCCGGAACGGCCTGTTCTCCTCTCAGCATTCAAACGGCTCATTTGGGGTCCTCTGGACGCAGCTGGATACTGTACACACACACACACACACAGGCCGTCTGGTGGGTAGTTGGCCTTGGCAACTGGGATGTTTAAAAAAGAAAAAAAAAAAAAAACCTCATTATTTTTTCCCCCTCAATTTACTCCCAATTTCTACTGTTTCTTTGTCTGTGTCAGTGAAATCACCCCCTGCTGCCAACGGCAGCCTTCCATATCCCTGCTTTATGTTCCAAATGTCTTTTTTTCTGCTTTCTTCACCCCCCCCCCCCCCCCGTCCCTCCTGTACCCCCCTCAGTAACTCTGGGTGCTGAGTGGTGTGTTCTCCCCCCCCCCCCAGTAACTCAGGAGAGAAGCGTAGGTCCACGTTTATTTAGTTTGAGGGTAAAGCGACGTCCCCTCGAGTGATCAGTTGAGCTGCCTCAAACGCACGGGGCCACGTTTCGGAGGTAGAGGGGGTCCTATTGCGGCCCTCTGTCTGTGAGAGTGGCTCTCCTGTGCCTCCCGTGCCTGTCTGATAGTTGGACTGGGTGGAATTCTTCAGAATTCTTCTTGGCCGTTTCCATACTGTTGGCCAGAGTTGTAAGTTGCTAGCCTTAGCGAGCTGTAGCATCGCTTGGTTTCAGCACTGAAAGTGATTTCATCGGAGTCGCCAGTTGGCTGAAGGGCCTTCTCATTTCCTGTTTCAAGGGCCGCGATTTGGCTGCTGATTGAAAGGACACCTCATGAACCTGCTGGCATTGTGGCCCCCCAGGGGCCTGCTGGCATTGTGGCCCCCCAGGGCTGGAGTTTCACCCCCTGGCCCTAGGGTTTTCTAACATTAAGCAAGTGTCACTAAGACTCCTTGGGTCATACCTGTTGCTGCTGCCCAGTCCTGCCATGAGCATCCAGGCTTGCTGCTGATTGTTAATAACCTTCTAAGAGATACCCTTACACAGGGCAACTGAAGCAGCTCACATTTTAACGCACTTTCCTTTCTTTGCTTATTGCTGTAAACTGGTGCTATCACTTTGGAAGAGCACAGACGAGCACCTGCCCTCCTCCTGATGACAGGCCTCCGTGTCTTTATGACATCATCGTTCGTGAGTCGAGCTGGAGCAGACGTGAGCTGAATGAAGACGGTTGAGCTGACAGACTGCGGGGTGCCCGAATGACCAGTGGGGGTCGCTGTAGAGCGACGAGACACGGTCGTCCTGATCGACTGGATTCGGGGCGATTCCATAGTCCCCAAGTGGGGGGGTGGGGGGGTTCCTGGCCAGAGTTGGCCCAGGTACAGTTTGGATTTGTTAACAGACCACAGAGGCCACCCACACAGTGCACTAATGGCTCACATTATAAGTTAATATTGTATTGTGTGAGTGTATATTGTGCTGATGCAGCGCATGATGTCATAGAGAAGCCTTTAGCAGTGCAGGGGGTGGGGAAACCCCATCTCAAGCACCACCATGGAGAGTCACACCCACATACCAAAACACATGCTCACCACATGCAAGCCCCACATGCTGGCAGAGGGGAGGGGGGGAGAGACTCTGAAGGAGTGCCAGCCGGCTAGCGATGCCGCTTCCCTGCAGAGACGCGCCGTCCAGCCCAGCCGCGCCCCAGCCCAAACACAGCCTGGCCTGAGCCCCCGAGAATCTGTCACCTCAGGAAGCCTCGGAGCGGAGCGGAAGTTTTTTTAAATTAAATTTTTTCATTCCTGTTAAGAAGCGGTGTCCTGGTGTCCTGAGCAGGAAGCTTTCGCTTACCTGTGCCTCGGCACGGAGCAGGTGCGCGTGCTAAGATTGGTTCCCTGGCACATTTTGTTACCGGGGTCGGGGGCAGTTGGTTACCGGGGCCGGGGGCAGTTGGTTACCGGGGTCAGGGGCAGTTTGTTATCGGGGTCAGGGGCAGTTGGTTACCGGGGCCAGGGGCAGTTGGTTACCGGGGCCAGGGGCAGTTGGTTACCGGGGCCAGGGGCAGTTGGGCCGGGGCCGGGGGCAGTTGGTTACCGGGGCCGGTGAGCCGTCAGGCCCGGTGAGCGAACCCCCCTAATAATCCTGCTCTCGTGAGCCGCTGTGTGCCCTGGAGGCGATCAACCTAATGACACATCCCATAATACTACGTTTCTGCCTCATTTGCAGCTTCCCACCCAATTACGGAAACATCTGCACTGTCCGTATGCTGCCGTGGCAACGGCGTGGATCTACGGCTTCCTCGGCCCCCCCCCCGCCGTATGGCCCGGATCCGTTCCGTTAGCACGCGCGCTAAAGCGTATTAGCACGAGAAGCGTGCGGCCCTCACGCTCGTACACCGGTCTGCATGTCGGTATACTCACTCGCTTGCTTCTGATTCGCTGACGCCGCTTCGGCGAGCGTCCGGGGAGAGGCCCCGGGGCGGCCTCATCAAAAAAGGGTGTCAGGCGGGACGGGGGGGGCGGGCGGATTTATTCCCCCTCTCCCCGGCTAATGCTCAAATCGGCATTATTTCAGCCGTACCCTTGTCACAGAACAGCACTTCTCTGTGTGTGTGCAGACGGGCGGTGGGTGTGGGGGTGTTTGGGGGGGTGTGGGGGGCGGACCCCGCACTGTAAGGGATCTGTTCATAAAACAGATGGCGGGGGTGCACACACGTCCCGCAAGGTGCCGAAAAATCCGGGGGAAAGAAAAGCGAAACCCGCCTCCCGGGTGGAAAGTGACGGCACAGGAAACGCAAAGAGGTGCAGAGCCCCGCCCCTGGGGGCGCTGGAGTGATGTCATCACGTGTGCAGTCAGCCTGGGGGGGGGGGGGGGGGGGGGGGGGGGGGGGGGGGGGGGGGTTGGTCGCCATGTAAGCGGTTTTACTGCTGGGTCTGTGATGCCTTGCTCTGTGTGCGTGTAGGACGGAGTGTGGCACAGTGGGTAAGGAACTGCGCTTGTAACCGAAAGGTCGCAGGTTCGACTCCTGGGTAAGGACACTGCCGTTGTACCCTTGAGCAAGGTACTTAACCTGCATTGCTTCAGTATATATCCAGCTGTATAAATGGATACAATGTAAAAGTTGTGTAAGTCGCTCTGGATAAGAGCGTCTGCTAAATGCCTGTAATGTAATGTAATGTAATGTGTGCCTGCGGAATATTCGCAGGTGAGTCGTGTGCGGTCCCGCCCCCCGCCCCCCCAGGGTCATGCCTGTACAGTGGGTGTGGTTGCATAGCAGCAGGTCACTGTCTCCTGTAGGCCTCCCCAGCTCAGAGGTGTGCTGTGGTACAGGCCAGGGTGTGGAGAGAAAGGCAGCGGCATTGGGAATGACCTTGACTAACCTCTGTGCGTGTGTGTGAGTGTGTGTGTGTGTGTGTATGTGTGTGTGTGTGTGCATATGTATGTATGTGTACATGCTCACGTTTGTTTGGCCCTGTTTGTATTGTATGATATGTATGTATCGTTTGTGTTGTCTCCAGTGCTCTGTCTCCAGTGCTCTGTCTCCAGTGTTCTGTCTCCAGTGCTCTGTCTCCAGTGCTCTGTCTCCAGTGCTCTGTCTCCAGTGCTCTGTCTCCAGTGTTCTGTCTCCAGTGCTCTGTCTCCAGTGCTCTGTCTCCAGTGCTCTGTCTCCAGTGCCCTGTCCTGGCCCCACGTGATGTCACTGCTTTCAGCAGCGCTGCGATTGATTGCGGGGCGGGTTGGACTAAAGTACTGTTAGAGTTTGCATTCAGAAAGGGTGGGGGGGGGGGCGGGGGGGTTCTCAGGGGCGGTTGGTTTGCTATTCAGGGAACCATGGTGGCAGTGTTTATATTGGCCGCTAATGATGTCCGAGAGGAGAAATGCGGTTTAGAGTCAAAGGCCTGGGTGAATGTGAAGGGCTGGGCACTGAACACTGTGTGTGAGAGTGTGTGTGTGTGTGTGTGTGTGTAAGTGCTGTGTGTGTGTATATGTGTGTTAAGCTGTGTGTGTGTGTGTGCGCGTGTGTGTATATATATATGTGTGTTAAGCTGTGTGTGTATATATGTGTGTTAATAAGCTGTGTGTGTGTGTGTGTATATATATATGTGTGTTAAGCTGTGTGTGTATATGTGTGTTAATGAGCTGTGTGTGTGTGTGTATATATGTGTTAATGAGCTGTGTATATATATATGTGTGTTAAGCTGTGTGTGTATATGTGTGTTAATGAGCTGTGCTCTCTCTGTATTGCAGCTAACTGTCTGCCCCAGTGCCTGAACGGCGGCATGTGCCTGAAGCCCCAGCACTGCGTCTGCAAGCCGGGCTCCAACGGCAAGGTGTGCGAGCACAAGACCACCAGCACGCCCTCGCTCAACCCCCCCGCCACGGGGAAGGGCCAGCCCAGCGGGAACCCCCAGCGGCCCATCCCCCAGCAGGCCCCCTCCCCGCCGCAGTACCACCCCCCGGCCCCCCCCCGCCGGCGGCGTCCCGCAGATGACCCTGACCGTCAAACAGCAGCCGCACCTCGTCCGGCCCCAGCTCGTACCCCAGCAGTAAGTCCCGGCCAATCGGCACGAGCCCCCGCCAACCCCCCCCCCCCACCACGATCACCCCCGGCGACAGACATGGCCTCAGAATGCTACCCTTGTGTTTTATTACGCTTTGGGGCTTCGCTGTGAAATTGGTGGTGTGTGTCAAAATGCCATAGGTGCTGTATGAATAGGTGGTTTGCTTTGTGGTTGCTATGTTTGCAGGCTGCAACCCTGCTCAGGATAAGCGGGTATCGATAATGGATGAATGATGGATGGTTATTTTCAGGTGAAGCTGTTATCCTCATTGGTGGTAAATTAGCATTTTGGTTAACCTGTCATATCACATAGTGGTGTTTCTAGCTAGCGTAGGTCCTACAAGGTAAATAAGTGCACGTGTGTCTTTCATGCCAAGCTGACAGACCTATTCTATAAGAACAGTCACCGTGGCCACCATCAGCACCTGTGGATGCAGGTATGGAGCAGTTTTTTTTGCTGACTACCGTGTTCCGCATCTGCATTGCCCTGCGAAGCGTTGCTCTTGTTGAAAACAGCGGCAGAGGTGCGTTTATGACAGAAACCGAAACAGCAGTGTAAACCTAGCCTTACTCCGTCTTTGTCCAAACAGAAGACCTCCCACCAGAAACGTGTTCTCAATTGGAAGCCTCACAATAATTGTAATGCGAAAAAATTGGGTGCCTCCACAAAGGGGGGTTGAAAATTTTTAATTGTTTGCAAAAGGGGTGCCTTGTCCATAGGGTGACAATAACATTTGAAGTAGGGCGGATTGAAGATAGCACCTCCTCAACTTGCTATTGTTAAAAACATTTTTCGAGAGTTTTTATCTGTCTGTACTCCTCTGGCTCTTCCTCCTGTAGTAGTACCAGGTTCTGTGGATGTAGAGAGAGCCGGGGGACTGGGGAGGGGAGGCACTGATTCATGCCTGGGAGCTTTGGCTGGCTTTCCTCTCGCGGAGACGCGGTGTATACACTTACCTTCCTGCCGCCCTCCCGCCTTTCCCAGAGTTCAACTGTAATCAATCCCGCCCTCTCTCTCTCCCGACATTCGTTCGAGAGGAGAGCAAGCCCCCCCACCCCCACCCCCCCCCCACCCCCCTCCAGCTGACCCTCAGGAGGTCAGCTGACATTGAATACTTCCAGGTTCAGAGTTCACGGCGGGCGCTTATTAGAAAGGGCTCCGCGGCGTCCCGTAGCCTTCGCCGATTTCCTCCTTCCTGTCGCTGTCTGGCCCTGAGGGGCCGTGCTCTAATTCGGCGGGTTATTTTAACCCCCTGACTGCCCAAGAAAAACAACAGTGCCGGAGAATATTTTCAGCTGACTCTTCGAGTGGAAGAGTTTTCATCTTCTTTACCTTTCAGGGGTCTTGGTTCTGTTTAGCCTTCCTCTGCGTTCAGCTGCTGAACTCCCTCCGCCGCCTCGTCGAGACCGATCGTAGACCAGATAATAGGTCTGTCTTTCTCGAATGCGAGACGAGGCGTCGACTGTCCCACGCGGAATCACTTTCGTTTTTTGAGAATGTTTTGAGTGGCGTTGGAATGCGCGATATCGGTGAATGATGCTTAAGAAGTCTCTTAATGTATTTTATGTGCTGCTGGGGAATTCGCTGTAAAACGTCGGGAGTTTTTTTATGTTGTTCAGGAAGCATAATTGCTACCAGATCTGAACCCTTGAAAGCTGCGCACAGTTTCCAGTGGTCTGGCTTTTTTTCTTCTCTTCTGTAGGGGACTGTTCATCTGTTGCCCATCAACACATTAAAAGTTAAAGAAAAGGTTACCAGATACCTGCCTAAAATGGGCTTAATCCCAAGGTCAATCATCAATTATCGAGGGTATAGGCTATTATATATATTACACAACAGCTGGTTTGAGTGAATATAGGATTAAGACCTTTCATGGTTCTGGGGAGCAGTTCTGTCTGGATGAATGCACAGTCTAGCAATCACCAAGGCCTTCTGAAATGGGATTGGGGAGGGGGGGTGTGGAGGTTGTTATTGGGGTCTGTTTCTTCTTCTGTGTGGAGTCTGGAGCGCATACACCGTTCACAAAGGAAGCGTGTGCTCTCCGAGCTCCCAGAATGCCGCGGGAGCTCGCCATAACTTCCCGCAATCCCAGTTTGGATGGATTGTCATCCTCCCATCTTGATTTCCAGGCTTGATTTGAATCTCACCCTAAGCCCCCCCCCCCCCTCTATAATGGAAAGTGAGTGTGAGGGGATGTGGCTGGGGTGGGGGGGTGGGGTGGGGTGGTCACAAGGCCCAAGACGAATAAGGCGGGGGGGGGGGGCGGGGGGGGGAGGTTAACGACTGCACCCCCACTCTCGCGGTGTCACACAGAAGCGTGCCGCTCGCTGAGAGATTGCTTTTTGAAGTATGGGAGGCCCTGCTAAGGAAGTGGCGTCCTGCAGCTCCACCGCCGCACTCCAAGCGCCTCTCTCCATCACTTCAGCCGAACGCATCACTCACCCGGGGACGGGTTAATGCTGCCGCCATGGCTGTCAGCGTGGTGCAACCAGCGAGGTCAAGCGGTATTAGTTATTTTCCCTCGGATGTAACCGCGGTAACAGGGTGACGATCCTTTAGCTGGTTCATTCTTGTGCTTCAGGCTAGACCTTGGGTCTGGAACCGCGGTCCCAGAGAGCCACGGAGTTTGCTGGGTTTTAGCACTTAATTGATCAATGAAGGCTTCTGATTACAGCTGTCCCACCTCACACTGTTCCTTGTGGTCTGAGTCGGTTCCTGATTTTAGGGCGAAACAAAAACCAGCAGACCTTGCGTCTCTCTGCTTTTGAACGTCGGTCAGAAGCAGTTGCGCAGTTGCGCATATATTTTCTGGCGTGTCTTTCAGTGGTGACCGTGAGAGCCCTGCGTGGGCCTTTGTTTCCTCTAACGAGCGAGACATAATTACGGGATTACTCTCAGAGGGGAAAGGCTTCGTTCCGTTTCATTGGCTGCGATCGTCATGGGACTGTGGCAGCAAGCGCTCTTCCTGGGGGGCCGGCTCGTGCGTGCCGACCCAAACATTATTCACGCAATGTGCCGTATTATAACAGATTATATCAATCTGTGTATTGTACATGTGTGTGAACACAAAAGTAGGCCTGTTAATTCCTAACTGTTTCTTTTTTATTTACTAGTAAGAGATACTGTTTGACACTGACACTGCACGGATGCAGTTGGTTCCTCAGGCTGCCGGTTGAATAGCCCCGATGCAGGGAATTGTGGGTAGGATATCCAGCCGTCGGCGCCTTGCTAAACTTCAAACCTCCAGGCGCTCTCTCTGCTCTCTCTCTCTCTCTCTCGTACAGCGCTGCTCCCAAACGTTCATAATATTTAGAGATAGCGGTCTGTGTTTGGGAAAATTGTTCTCGGGGTGAAACGTATGACCTAATTTCCTTGGAAGCGTAAGCTCTTGCCGAAACCCATTCCGCGTACGCAAATTCAAAAGCCCTGTTTTAATGGATTCCAGGAATACTTGGGGGATGACGACTGTAGATAGATTTTTTTTTTTTTTTTTCCCCTTTCCCATTTCTCGTCTGTTCTGTGCTGATGTTCTATGTTATGAATAACAGCACTGGGGTCAGAGGTCGTGTGGTCCTGCCCATCCTGCCATGGGTTGTAGTTTTCAGGGCCAGGCCTCACTGATTAAGTGCTGGAACTTGCATTGACATCTGAAATCGCGTCGATGCAGACTCGGTTTTTGAAGGGAAAAGGGTTATGAAATAAAGCAGTGAATGGATTGAACGATGAACGCTAAAAGCTTCCATCATTTTTATATCAATATTACAAACGAGGCTGAAGGAAATCAGTCAGTTGATATGGAAGAAGCTTCACAAATTGGCCAGGAAAGATTGTGGGTCTGATGATGGAAAAAAAAGGTTAAAACCTGAAGCATGTGGAATTTTATCTAATGGTCCAGATGTCATTTCCTCCACGTGTAATAATTGTTTTATTGACTCGGTTCAGGGTTTGGCAGGCGGTTTGGGTACTAGAATCAAAAAAAAAAAAAAATCTCTCCAATGTGGTTTTTTTTTTTTCTTCTGTTGCCTGCCAAGGGTCAACAGATGAAATTTAGCTTGATAGCGGGTCCTGGGACGGCCAAGTGGCTGAGCACCGGCCCTGCCAAAAATACGCACAGCAGTGGAAACGAAGAAACGCTTACCTGTACGGTGTCCCAAGGGACGGGACGGGGCAGGACGGGACAGCACAGGACAGGGATCAGGGAGCATCGGGGGGGTGGGGGATGCTAGTCGGGGCTGGGGGGTGGTTATGGGGATGCTAGTCCGGGGGGGGGGGTGGGGGGGTGGAGGGGTGTTTATGGGGAGGCAGGTCGACGGCCGGGCGGGGTATATGGGGATGCGAGTCGTGGGGGGGGGCAGGATATGGGGGCACGGGGACGGGGGGGGGTGGATATGGGGACGCGGATCGAGGGGGGGGGGGTGGGGGGGCGCTGCACGTGTAGCGATTTACGGCTGAAGAAGAACATGAGCGCTCAGAGGCTGCTGGAAAGACTCTCTGCGCCATATGGATGACCATGCAAATGTGATTTCACATGAATTTTTTTTTAATTCATTAAAAAAAACACATTTTTTAAAGCATTTCAGGCCGATCCTCAGTGGTGTATGTAGTTGTGGCGGTGTTTTAGCAGAGTGCACGAGCCAAGCCAGCGACGCCTAGGGAATGGGCTTGAGCATGCTCTTTACGATTAATTCAGACACTGAACAAGTCCTGCTTAACACGCCTTGACACATTTTTTTTTTTATGGTAGGTGCGGTAGAGCCACCCTGAGGTGTTTTTTTTTTTATCACACAGAAGGGCTCTTTCTGGGGGGGGGGGGGGTGCCTGTGTTGTGGGCAACAGGGATCCGTGCCAAACTTGATCCAGGACACCCTACCCCCCCCCCCCCCCCCCCCCCCCCGCGAGGGTAACTGGGACAGAGATCATCTGAAAGGGCCGAGCGTTTGGTAGCGTGTGAGGTGCCCGGAGTACAGGGGTTGAGTAATTCGTCATACGTCCCCCCCTGTGGTTTCGGTGGTTTGACCCCTTGACAGGCTAGGAAAACACCCCAGGGGCTTTGGAAAGTGACCCATGTTGAGGGGGGGGGGGGGGAAGGGGGGGCTGTGTTGGGGTTTCGCTGTGGCTCTTCTTGGACGGGGCCCCAAACAGGCCTCTATGTCACCTCCCCCCCCCCCCCCCACTCCAAAAAACACACACACACAATCGCTGCTTTCACCATCGCCAGTGAGAGTTGGGTCTTGCGTCATACCTGTCAGGAGTTGAGTCAAGGTTTGACTTCGCCCCATTTCCCCCTCCTCCAGCACCTCTGACGATCCCCCGTCGCCCCCCCCCCCACCCCCCCCCCAGGGTGGCCCGGCGATGTACAGACATTCTAACACATTACTCATGGCCTATTTTACTCCTCCATGGAGGCGTCTAGTGAAAGGGAAAAAGCGCGCTCACCTATCGCACCTGTGGGGGGGGGCGGGGGGGGGGGGGGGGGGGGGGGTAGCCATGAGTCAGACGGGAGCCTCTGTCGGGTGACGAGCTCGCCCCCCCCCCACCCCCTGGCCTCGTTCTTCTGCAGCGTGAGCGGCGAGTTCTGACTCGCCCAAGGCGTCCTCCTCCTCCTCCTCCGGCTCCACTTCATTTTACACGCCGTGCGCGCTCGCGCGCGTGCAGTGCGTGTGCGTAACCCCTCCCCCCCCCTCCCCGGCGCGAGGGCTTCTGTGGAACGCTGCTGCAGGCCGTGTTGCGCCCGGGCTGGGTGGGGCGGGGGGGGGGGGGGGGGTTTTACGCTGCAGGTGGGGGGGGGGGGGGCTCGCTGTTTCTGCTCCGGGAGAGAATAGCACCCGCATTATCGCGCGGCTAAAAAAACGGAGGGAGCGATGGAAACTCAGCGGAGGGGTGCCTCCTCCCCCCTCCCTCCTCCCCCCTCCCTCTCTGCTCATCATCAGCGCTCCTTTGTCCTCCAGCTGGCTCAGTCGCTCTCTTCATCCGCACTCTGGACCGCCTCCCCGTCGACTCCGATCAGCAGACCGCACAGATTCGTCTGCGGAATCCGCAGAAGAGCGTCGTACTTCCTCATCAGGCTCCATGGGCAAACAAATGGAGTGTGTGTGTGCGTATGTGCGCGTATGTGCATGTGTGTGCCTGTGCATGTGCATGCATGTGTGTGTGTGTGCATGCATGTGTATATATGTGTGTGTGCACGTGTGCGTGTGCATGCGTGTGTGTGTGCATGCACGTGCATATATGTATGTGCGTGTGTGTGCATGCATGTGTGTGTGTATATGTGTGCATGTGCACGTGTGCGTGTGTGTGAGTATGTGTGTGTGCGCGCGTGTGTGTGTGTGTGTGCCGCGCGCGTGTGTGTGTGTGTGTGAGTATGCGTGCGTGTGCATGCATGTGAGTGTGTGTGCATGCACGTGTATATATATGTGAGTGTGTGTGTGTGTGTGTGTGTGTGAGTACGTGTGCGTGTGCATGCATGTGAGTGTGTGTGTGTGTGTGTGTATTGGGGTGGCGTTTTCTTTAGCAGTTTTATTAAACAGAGGCTTGAGAGACTCACTGAGGTGCGCCGCAGCGCTAACAGACACAGAGAGAGAGAGAGAGAGAGAGAGAGGAGAGAGAGAGGAGAGAGAGAGAGAGAGAGAAGAGAGAGAGAGAGAGAGAGAGAGAGAGAGAGAGAGAGAGGGTAGAGAGAGTGAGAGAGAGAGAGGAGAGAGAAGAGATGAGAGAGAGAGAGAGAGAGAGAGAGAGAGAGAGGCCTGCGTGTGCGCTAGCGCTGCAGTTCACCGGGTTCAGCGTGGCGGCGGCGGCGGCGTTGGCGGTTGGAATGGAGCGCGCCGTCCTGCTCCTCTGGGGCGTGCGAGCGTAGCCAGAACGCTGCCGTGCCGAGCGGCGAGGAGGCGCTGCAGCGGGGTGTTTCGACCCTCCCGCCCGTCCCGCCCGCCCGCCCGCCCGCCCGTCAGCGATCTGTTTATGTGAAAAATAAGCAAGAGTCCCCCGCGCCCATATTTCAGCCTGCCGGGCCGGGCCCCGGGCCCCGGGCTCCTCTCAGCCTCATTCCTGCGATACCGTCAAACGCTGAAACCCTCTCCCCTCTCTTTCCCCTCTTTAATTACGCAGCCCTCTGCCAGCGCACGTGGCCTCGCCAGATATTCTGTTTGAGACTGGAATAGGATCTCATGTTTATAACTTTATAGCTGTCTCTCTCTCTCTCTCTTTGTCTCTCTCCTCTCTTCTCCCCCCTCTCTCTCTCTCTTTCTCTCTCCTCTCTGTCTCC
>NC_049218.1:4844420-4869420 GCF_013347855.1 Anguilla anguilla
CCCCTCCCCCCCTCCCCCCCCCCCGCCCCCCCCCGCCGGCGGCGTCCCGCAGATGACCCTGACCGTCAAACAGCAGCCGCACCTCGTCCGGCCCCAGCTCGTACCCCAGCAGTAAGTCCCGGCCAATCGGCACGAGCCCCCCCCCCACCCCGATCACCCCCGGTGACAGACATGGCCTCAGAATGCTACCCTTGTGTTTTATTATGCTTTGGGGCTTCGCTGTGAAATTGGTGGTGTGTGTCAAAATGCCATAGGTGCTGTATGCATAGGTGGTTTGCTTTGTGGTTGCCATGTTTGCTGGTCCGCAACCCTGCTCAGGATAAGCGGGTATCGATAATGGATGAATGATGGATGGTTATTTTCAGGTGAAGCTGCTATCCTCATTGGTGGTAAATTAGCATTTTGGTTAACCTGTCATATCACATAGTGGTGTTTCTAGCTAGCGTGGGTCCTACAAGGTAAATAAGTGCACGTGTGTCTTTCATGCCAAGCTGACAGACCTATTCTATAAGAACAGTCACCGTGGCCACCATCAGCACCTGTGGATGCAGGTATGGAGCAGTTTTTTTTTGCTGACTACCGTGTTCTGCATCTGCATTGCCCTGCGAAGCGTTGCTCTTGTTGAAAACAATGGCAGAGGTGCGTTTATGACAGAAACCGAAACAGCAGCGTAAACCTAGCCTTACGCCGTCTTTGTCCAAACAGAAGACCTCCCACCAGAAACGTGTTCTCAATCGGAAGCCTCACAATAATTGTAATGAAAAAAAAATTGGGTGCCTCCACAAAGGGGGGTTGAAAATTTTTAATTGTTTGCAAAAGGGGTGCCTTGTCCATAGGGTGACATTAACATTTGAAGTAGGGCGGATTGAAGATAGCACCTCCTCAACTTGCTATTGTTAAAAACATTTTTCGAGAGTTTTTATCTGTCTGTAATCCTCTGGCTCTTCCTCCTGTAGTAGTACCAGGTCCTGTAGATGTAGAGAGAGCCGGGGGACTGGGGAGGGGAGGCACTGATTCATGCCTGGGAGCTTTGGCTGGCTTTCCTCTCGCGGAGACGCGGTGTATACACTTACCTTCCTGCCGCCCTCCCGCCTTTCCCAGAGTTCAACTGTAATCAATCCCGCCAGCCTCTCTCTCCCGACGTTCGCTCGAGAGGAGAGCAAGCCCCCCCCACCCCACCCCCCCCTTCCCTCCAGCTGACCCTCAGGAGGTCAGCTGACATTGAATACTTCCAGGTTCAGAGTTCACGGCGTCCCGTAGCCTTCGCCGATTTCCTCCTTCCCGTCGCTGTCTGGCCCTGAGGGGCTGTGCTCTAATTCGGCGGGTTATTTTAACCCCCTGACTGCCCAAGAAAAACAGTGCCTGAGAATATTTTCAGCTGACTCTTCGAGTGGAAGAGTTTTCATCTTCTTTACCTTTCAGGGTCTTGGTTCTGTTTAGCCTTCCTCTGCGTTCAGCTGCTGAACTCTCTCCGTCGCGTCAGAGACAGCGAAAAGCCGATCGTAGACCAGATAATAGGTCTGTCTTTCTCGCATGCGAGACGAGGCGTCGACTGTCCCACGCGGAATTACTTTTACGTTTTTTGAGAATGTTTCAGTGGCGTTGGAATGCGCGATATTGGTGAATGATGCTTAAGAAGTCTCTTAATGTATTTTGTGTGCTGCTGGGGAATTCGCTGTAAAACGTCGGGAGTTTTTTTATGTTGTTCAGGAAGCATAATTGCTACCAGATCTGAACCCTTGAAAGCTGCGCACAGTTTCCAGTGGTCTGGCTTTTTTTCTTCTCTTCTGTAGGGGACTGTTCATCTGTTGCCCATCAACACATTAAAAGTTAAAGAAAAGGTTACCAGATACCTGCCTAAAACGGGCTTAATCCCAAGGTCAATCATCAATTATCGAGGGTATAGGCTATTATATATATTACACAACAGCTGGTTTGAGTGAATATAGGATTAAGACCTTTCATGGTTCTGGGGAGCAGTTCTGTCTGGATGAATGCACAGTCTAGCAATCACCAAGGCCTTCTGAAATGGGATTGGGGAGGGGGGGGGTGTGGAGGTTGTTATTGAGGTCTGTTTCTTCTTCTGCGTGGAGTCTGGAGCGCATACACCGTTCACAAAGGAAGCGTGTGCTCTCCGAGCTCCCAGAATGCCGCGGGAGCTCGGAATAACTTCCCGCAATCCCGGTTTGGATGGATTGTCATCCTCCCATCTTGATTTCCAGGCTTGATTTGAATCTCACCCTAACCCCCCCCCCCCCCCCCCCATAATGGAAAGTGAGTGTGGCTGGGGTGGGGGGGGGGGGGGGGGGGGGTGGTCACAAGGCCAGGCGGCACAAGACGAATAAGGCGGGGGGGCGGGGGGGGGGAGGAGGTTAACGACTACACCACCACTGCTCTTGGGTGTCACACAGAAGCGTGCCGCTCACTGAGAGATTGCTTTTTGAAGTATGGGAGGCCCTGCTAAGGAAGTGGCGTCCTGCAGCTCCACCGCCGCACTCCAAGCGCCTCTCTCCATCACTTCGGCCGAACGCATCGCTCACCCGGGGACGGGTTAATGCTGCCGCGATGGCTGTCAGCGTGGTGCAACCAGCGAGGTCAAGCGGTATTAGTTATTTTCCCTCAGATGTAACCGTGGTAACAGTGTGACGATCCTTTAGCTGGTTCATACTTGTGCTTCAGACTAGACCTTGGGTCTGGAACCGTGGTCCCAGAGAGCCACGGAGTTTGCTGGGTTTTAGCACTTAATTGATCAATGAAGGCATCTGATTACAGCTGTCCCACCTCACACTGTTCCTTGTGGTCTGAGTCGGTTCCTGATTTTACTGCGAAACATTAAACCAGCAGACCTTGCATCTCTCTGCTTTTGAATGTCGGTCAGAAGTAGTTGCGCAGTTGCGCAGTTTGGTTTGGTTTGGGTGGGTGCGCTGACCTGCGTTGAAGCAGGGCCCTAGAAATCTAGAGAAAAAAGAATGACTAAGTTCAAATGTGACCTGTTGGTGGGGCTATATGGGTTAATGTACAGACCTTAAATTTGGTGAGGTAGTACCTTGGACTGTGCTCCATCAGTGTGCCAAATTTCACAAAAATCTACCTAGGGGCCCCCATAGGCTCCCATAGCGGAAACATTATAAGTAATAAAAATAATAAATAATATTCAATGTGTGAGAAATTATATTTTCTGGCGTGTCTTTCAGTGGTGACCGTGAGAGCCCTGCGTGGGCCTTTGTTTCCTCTAACGAGCGAGGCATAATTACGGGATTACTCTCAGAGGGGGAAAGGCTTCGTTCCGTTTCATTGGCTGCGGTCGTCATGGGACTGCGGCAGCGAAGCGCTCTTCCTGGGGGGCCAGCTCGTGCGTGCCGACCCAAACATTATTCACGCAATGTGCCGTATTATAACAGATTATATTAATCTGTGTATTGTACATGTGTGTGAACACAAAAGTAGGCCTGTTAATTCCTAACTGTTTCTGTTTTATTTACTAGTAGGAGATACTGTGTGACACTGACGCTGCGCAGAGCGCGGCTGCAGTAGGTTCCTCGGGCTGCCGGTTGAATAGCCCCGATGCAGGGAATTGTGGGTAGGATATCCGGCCGTCGGCGCCTTGCTAAACTTCAAACCTCCAGGCGCACTCTCTGCTCTCTCTCTCTCTCTCTCGTACAGCGCTGCTCCCAAACGTTCATAATATTTAGAGATACCGGTCTGTGTTTGGGAAAATTGTTCTCGGGGTGAAACGTGTGACCTAATTTCCTTGGAAGCGTAAGCTCTTGCCGAAACTCATTCCGCGTACGCAAATTCAAAAGCCCTGTTTTAATGGATTCCAGGAATACTTGGGGGATGACGACTGTAGAGAGATTTTTATTTTTTCCTTTCCCATTTCTCGTCTGTTCTGTGCTGATGTTCTATGTTGAATAACAGCACTGGGGTCAGAGGTCGTGTGGTCCTGCCCATCCTGCCATGGGTTGTAGTTTTCAGGGCCAGGCCTATACTGATTAAGTGCTGGAACTTGCATTGATATGTGAAATCGCGTCGATGCAGACTCGGTTTTTGAAGGGAAAAGGGTTATGAAATAAAGCAGTGAATGGATTGAACGATAAACGCTAAAAGCTTCCATCATTTTTATATCAATATTACAAACGAGGCTGAAGGAAATCAGTCAGTTGATATGGAAGAAGCTTCACAAATTGGCCAGGAAAGATTGTGGGTCTGATGATGGAAAAAAAAGGTTAAAACCTGAAGCATGTGGAATTTTATCTAATGGTCCAGATGTCATTTCCTCCACGTGTAATAATTGTTTTATTGACTCAGTTCAGGGTTTGGCACGCGGTTTGGGTACTAGAATCAAAAAAAAAAAAAATCTCTCCAATGTGGTTTTTTTTTTTTTCTTCTGTTGCCTGCCAAGGGTCAACAGATGAAATTTAGCTTGATAGCGGGTCCTGGGACGGCCAAGTGGCTGAGCACCGGCCCTGCCAAAAATACGCACAGCAGTGGAAACGAAGAAACGCTTACCTGTACGGTGTCCCACGGGACGGGCCGAGACGGGACGGGACGGGACAGGACAGGGGTCAGGGAGCCTCTGCTTCTTCGGCCTGGTCTGGGCTGGGGCGCTTTAGGATGTCCTCAGGCCTGGTTAGAGCTGTGGGGGGGCGGGGGGAGGTATGGGGATGCTACCCTGGTGGGGGATGGGTGGGGGGGTGTTTATGGGGATGCGAGTCGTGGGGGGGGAGGATATGGGGGCACGGGGACGGGGGGGGTGGATATGGGGACGCGGATCGGGGGGGGTGGGGGGGGGCTGCACGTGTAGCGATTTACGGCTGAAGAAGAACATGAGCGCTCAGAGGCTGCTGGAAAGACTCTCTGCGCAATATGGATTACCATGCAAATGTGATTTCACATAAATTTTTTTTAAATTCATTAAAAAAAAAACACATTTTTTAAAGCATTTTAGGCCGATCCTCAGTGCTGATGTAGTTGTAGCAGGAGAGTGCAGGAGCCAAGCCAGCGACGCCTAGGGAATGGGCTTGAGCATGCTCTTTACGATTAATTCAGACACTGAACAAGTCCTGCTTAACACGCCTTGACACATTTTTTTTTTTCTGGTAGGTGCAGTAGAGCCACCCTGAGGTGCTGTTTTTTATCACACAGAAGGGCTCTTTCTGGGGGGGGGGGGGTGCCTGCGTTGTGGGCAACAGGGATCCGTGCCAAACTTGATCCAGGACACCCTACCCCCCCCCCCCCCCCCGAGGGTAACTGGGCCGAGCGTTTGGTAGCGTGTGAGGTGCCCGGAGTACAGGGGTTGAGTAATTCGTCATACGTCCCCCCCTGTGGTTTCGGTGGTTTGACCCCTTGACATGCTAGGAAAACACCCCAGGGGCTGTAGGAAAGTGACCCATGTTGAGGGCGGGGGGGGGGCGGTGGAGGGGGGGCTGTGTTGGGGTTTCTCTGTGGCTCTTCTTGGACGGGGCCCCAAACAGGCCTCTCTGTCACCTCCCTCCCCCCCACTCCAAAAAACACACACACACAATCGGTGCTTTCACCATCGCCAGTGAGAGTTGGGTCTTGCGTCATACCTGTCAGGAGTTGAGTCAAGGTTTGACTTCGCCCCATTTCCCCCTCCTCCAGCACCTCTGACGAACCCCGGCCGACCCCCCCCACGCCCCCCCCAGGGTCAGGGTGGCCCGGCGATGTACAGACGTTCTAACACATTACTCATGGCCTATTTTACCCCTCCATGGAGGCGTCTAGTGAAAGGGAAAAAGCGCGCTCACCTATCGCACCTGTGGGGGGGGGGGGGGGGGGGGTAGCCATGACTCAGACGGGAGCCTCTGTCGGGTGACGAGCTCGCCCCCCTCCACCCCCCACCCCCCGGCCTCGTTCTTCTGCAGCGTGAGCGGCGAGTTCTAACTCGCCCAAGGCCTCCTCCTCCTCCTCCGGCTCCAGTTCATTTTACACGCCGTGCGCGTTCGCGCGCGTGTAGTGCGTGTGCGTAACCCCCCCCGCGCGGCGCGAGGGCTCCTGTGGAACGCTGCTGCAGGCCGTGTTGCGCCCACGCTGTGGGTGGGGGGGGTGGGGGGCTTACACTGCAGGTGAGGTGGGGGGGGGGGCTCGCTGTTTCTGCTCCGGGAGAGAATAGCACCCGCATTATCGCGCGGCTAAAGAAACGGAGGGAGCGATGGAAACTCAGCGGAGAGGTGCCTCCTCCCCCCGCCCCCCTCCCTCTCTGCTCATCATCAGCGCTCCTTTGTCCTCCAGCTGGCTCAGTCGCTCTCTTCATCCGCACTCTGGACCGTCTCCCCGTCGACTCCGATCAGCAGACCGCACAGATTTGTGTGTGTGTGTGTGTGCATGCATACATGAGAGTGTGCGTGTGTGTGTGTGTGTATATCTGTGTGTGTGTGTGTGCATGCATATGTGTGCGTGTGTGTGCGTGCACATATGCATGTGTGAATGTGTTGCGTGCATGCATGCATGCGTGAGTGTGAGCGTGCATGTGCATGCGTGTGTATATATGTGCATGTGCACGTGTAGCGTGTGTGTGAGTACGTGTGCATGCGTGCGTGTGCATGTGAGTGTGTGTGTGTGTGTTGGGGTGGCGTTTTCTTTAGCAGTTTTATTAAACAGAGGCTTGAGAGACTCACTGAGGTGCGCCGCAGCGCTAACACACACACAGAGAGAGAGAGAGAGAGAGAGAGAGAGAGAGAGAGAGAGAGAGAGAGAGAGAGAGAGGCCTGCGTGTGCGCTAGCGCTGCAGTTCACCGGGTTCAGCGTGGCGGCGGCGGCGGCGGCGTTGGCGGCGGTGGAGTGGAGCGCGCCGTCTGCTCCTCTGGGGCGTGCGAGCGCGGCCAGAACGCTGCCGTGCCGAACGCCGAGGAGGCGCTGCAGCGGGGTTTCGTCCCGCCCCCCCGCCCTCCCGCCCGCCTCGCCCGCCCGTCAGCGATCTGTTTATGTGAAAATAAGCAAGAGTCCCCCGCGCCCATATTTCAGCCTGCCGGGCCGGGCCCCGGGCCCCGGGCTCCTCTCAGCCTCATTCCTGCGATACCGTCACACGCTGAAACCCTCTCCCCTCTCTTTTCCCTCTTTAATTACGCAGCCCTCTGCCAGCGCACGTGGCCTCGCCAGATATTCTGTTGAGACTGGAATAGGATCTCATGTTTATAGCTTTATAGCTGTCTCTCTCTCTCTCTCTCTCTTTGTCTCTCTCTCTCTCTCTCTCTCCCCCCTCTCTGTCTCTCTCTCTCTCTCTTTGTCTCTCTCTCTCTCTCTCTCTCCCCCCTCTCTTTCTCTCTCTTCCTCCGTCTCCTTTCAGTTCCTACATCAGGAGCTTTAATGCTTGGCTACCTTTTTAAAATTTTTTACTACAGTTTGTAACAATCTATGTATTTTCATGCTTTTCGTTTTTAAGAGAAGGAAATAAACATTGCAACTCAGCTTCGGTTCTTCACACAGTGAACCCAACGTCCCCCATTCTCTCTTTCTGTGGGTGTGATGTTGCTGCTGTTCCACCTCCTGATAGATAGGAAGGGAAAGACCTTCACAACACTCCCTCCTGATCCCATTAAATTACAGGCATTTAGCAGACGCTCTTATCCAGAGCGACTTCAGTTTTTTACATAGCATCCATATATACTGAAGCAATGTTGGTATATATATATATACTGAAGCAATGCAGGTAAAGTACCTTGTTAAGTAGGTTAAGTACCTTGCTCAAGGGTACAACGGCAGTGTCCAACCTGGGAATTGAACCTGTGACCTTTAGGTTACAAGACCAGCTCCTTGCCCATTGCAGTACACTGTTGTAGTTCCCCATCGTGTGGACCCTGTTTGTCTGTACCTGTCCGGACCTGGAGTCCAGGCCGCCTGCCTTCTCTGCAGCCGGCTTTTCCCTCAGTGTCAGGTGATCAGGTGAGGGAGTTGAGAACTGCAAGTGTCCACCCCTTGGCAAAAGCAAAGCTGCGCCCCCCCCCCCCCCCCCCCCCAACCGCTCGAGGAACGCAACGCTCCCAGACTGACGCTTCGTCCTGGCCCACGCGAAGCTCCAGAGATGCTTTGCACACGGGGGGGCGGCGCTACACCCCCGCCCCCCACCCCCGCGGTGACGGCCAGGGTGGGGGGGCGCCATGCTCGCCGCCAGCTCCCCCCCTCTCCTGCCACCCAGCTGAAACGCCGCGGGACACGGGGTGGGGGGACGGAACGGTGACCTAACGGCCGGTCTCCCGCTCAGCTCAACAGGGGGGCTCCTGTTTTACTCTGGCCCCCCGCCAGCGGCCCCCGAGCTCCAGCCCGGCTTCAAACGAGCGCGCCCGCGGCGTCGGCTCCAAGGGGGAGACCCCCGAAAACGGACCGCTCCGCGCGGCGCAGGAGCCATGGGGGGGGGGGCGATTCATGGGGGGGCAGGGACCACTTAGCCCTGACATTTTACATTTTACCCCCCCCCACCCCCAGCCCCACCACCCCCTCCAGATTAGAAAGGCAGTAAAGAGGTTGCCAGTTCTATTCCGGGGGGCGGACAGTGGAGGGCCGTGGACACACACAAACGGCTGTGCGGCTATTTCAGAAGCCGCGCGGTGGGGGGGGGGGGGGGGGGGGGGGAGCGGCTATTTCCAAGCCTATCGCGTTCCGTTTATTTATACGGCGTGGAGACCTGCGGTGTGGAGGTGGGCCGGCGGGGCGACCGCTCCTCCCCTTTCAGGCCCTTCAGCAGTGTTTGGTCCTCTTTGCCAGTTCGATAGGGGTGGTGGTTGTTGCCGGAGGGGGTGGGGGTGTGGGGGGTGTGGGGGTGTGGGGGTGTGGGGGGGCGGGGTAGGGGCGGGGTCGGCCTTTAGATTTCTGTGAGAACCTCTCTTGCTCTCTTTTGGATGTGAAAGGTCCAGCTGTCGGTCTGCTTGGGTCTGCTCCAGGCCAAGCTGCAGTAAATGTCAATAGACATGCTCTTACAGTGACCTGGCCCCTCACAGCGCCCCCCACCCCCCGCCCCTCCCCACCCCACCCCACAGCCATGTTCCTGCTGTTCCATCGATGATCCTAAGAGGCAGAATAGACTCTCTTTTTGTGCTGGTCGGGGGATCTGTGGCGTGTTCGTGTTCTGATGGAGGCTCGCTCGCTCGCTGTAGTTGAAAAGTGAACACCATCTCTGAGTTAAAGATTTCACCTTGGGACTGTTTCATCAAGTGTACAAGCCTTCACTCCGTTCAAATTTTGAAGGCCGTTTGGTGTGGCCCCTGGTGATTAATGTTCACAGTCTTACACGTCTGGCGCCGTTAAATCCCGCTATCAGTCGAGGGTTGCCATGGCGCCCTGCGTAAAAGGCGGGAAGGTCAGTGCGTGTGCGGACGGCACAAAGGTCAGTGTGTGCGGACGACAGGAAGAGAGAGAGCTCTCCTCCCTCTTTTTATTCTCTGCTGTGAGACGGGGTGGGGCGGGGGGGGGGCGAGCGGGGGGGGGGGCGGGAAGATGAATCGACTGTCTTGGGTTACACGCCGCGTAATCGCGGGAAAGCAGTTAATCTGTGGCGGTGTTCCCTGCGCGGTGATTATCCTTGGAAAAAAGGGCCCTTCTCCCAGACCTTTGAAATTTATCAGTCGGGCCGCGTACTGATGAAGAGACGGACGGACGGACGGACGGACCTCTCCTTTCATTTCCTCTGAACTTTCCTGACGATTATCTGATCTCCCCGCCCCCCCCCCCCCCCCCCCCCCCCCCTCGTAGATCGCTGTGCCACGGAACCGCTTCTTCTTTTGTGCTGAACCGTTTTGCAGATACAGCGAGCTTTGTTTAGGAAAAGTGCATCTCCTAAACCGTTTGCGTTTTGCACTTGAAAGGGACGCTCGCTTTTAATATCGGCTTTGCGCGGGCAGCGATAAGACGAGGGGAATCGCGAAGCGGCGGGAAGCCTTCTCCCCGGCCTCTGAGCTCACCGTGCGCCGCTTTGAATTTCGTGAGATTACCCGTGCTCAGCCGAAAACGCTCCTCTTATCCCGGAGCGCACGTGTGCTCTCTCTGCGTTTAGATCGCAGTGCTTCTCTCTCATTTCGTGCGCTTTCATCTGCCACATCAATCCGTATTTAGAGAGCTGCAGCTCTCTGCGTGCTCATAATTAGTATCGTTTCATTATCATGTATACAATTTCAACAGTGTTATTAACCCCAACGAATCGATGCTTTGGTCTCTGGGTGCTTCCACGCGCTATCTCTCTCGCTTGTATTTCATCCAAGTGTGGAGCTGAGATAAGTTCTATGCGACCGCAATATGCACAGTAAATTGAAGAAATGCATGTAATCTTCTGATTCTAAAAAAACATCCTTTTTAATTATCCTCTCTTTCTCTGGTGGTGAAAAACTACTCGACCTTTAACGCCGCTCGTTTCCTGTCTGAATGCTAATGCTAACCGCTGGATGCGTGGTGTGTTTTAAGTTTGCTCGCTACGCAAAGGGTTAGGGTCAGCAACGTATAGCACAGCTGTCTGGCTAGTTGAGGTTTACATAGCAACGTATAGCACAGCTGTCTGGCTAGTTGAGGTTTGCATAGCAACGTATAGCACAGCTGTCTGGCTAGTGAAGTTTACATAGCAACGTATAGCACAGCTGTCTGGCTAGTGAAGTTTACATAGCAACGTATAGCACAGCTGTCTGGCTAGTGAAGTTTACATGGCAACGTATAGCACAGCTGTCTGGCTAGTTGAGGTTTACATGGCAACGTATAGCACAGCTGTCTGACTAGTTGAGGTTTACATGGCAACGTATAGCACAGCTGTCTGACTAGTGAAGTTTACATAGCAACGTATAGCACAGCTGTCTGGCTAGTTGAGGTTTACATAGCAACGTATAGCACAGCTCTCTGGCTAGTTGAGGTTTACATAGCAACGTATAGCACAGCTGTCTGGCTAGTTGAGGTTTACATGGCAACGTATAGCACAGCTCTCTGGCTAGTTGAGGTTTACATAGCAACGTATAGCACAGCTGTCTGGCTAGTGAAGTTTACATAGCAACGTATAGCACAGCTGTCTGGCTAGTTGAGGTTTACATGGCAACGTATAGCACAGCTGTCTGGCTAGTTGAGGTTTACATGGCAACGTATAGCACAGCTGTCTGGCTAGTTGAGGTTTGCATAGCAACGTATAGCACAGCTGTCTGACTAGTTGAGATTTACATAGCAACGTATAGCACAGCTGTCTGGCTAGTTGAGGTTTACATGGCAACGTATAGCGCAGCTGTCTGGCTAGTTGAGGTTTACATGACAACGTATAGCACAGCTGTCTGGCTAGCGAGGTTTACATAGCAACGTATAGCACATCTGTCTGGCTAGTGAGGTTTACATGGCAACGTATAGCACAGCTGTCTGGCTAGTGAGGTTTACATGGCAACGTATAGCACAGCTGTCTGGCTAGTTGAGGTTTACATAGCAACGTATAGCGCAGCTGTCTGGCTAGCGAGGTTTGCATAGCAACGTATAGCACAGCTGTCTGGCTAGTGAAGTTTACATAGCAACGTATAGCACAGCTGTCTGGCTAGCGAGGTTTACATAGCAACGTATAGCACAGCTGTCTGGCTAGTGTGATTTACTGAGGCCTACTGCTCATCGTATGGGAAATCTTGTCTTGTGGCCAGCCCTATTACAGACGGGTCAAAATTTAACATCTCTTTCTTTTTAAAAAATCAGTGACAGGCCAGATTAACGGCCGCAGGACACAGCGATCTGTTACCGTGCCGTTTAATGAGGCGGTAAATTCACCCCGCGCTGCGATGATTTGGCTCCATGTATCTTCACCTGATGTGAGCGCCTGGCAGGGGGCCCGCAGTTAAGAGGTGGACATTAAGTTTTCAAAAAAAAAAACCAGCGAACGGAAGCTTGACAGGCGGCATCGACTGCCTAACACCCTGTCGGTGGACTACTAGAAAGATGTTTTTTTTTTTTTGGATCTCCGTAACACCTGCAGAATTTCTGGAGTTCCCCCCCTTTGACAACCGAAAAACCTGGCGCGGAAAAGAAATAATCACTTCATAGCTTATTTGAATCGTTTGACGAGCATCACCGCTCTGCGTGACCGGAGGTTCTATTCTCTCGTTGTCACCATGGTAATGGTGGTTGCCCGGTAGGTGCTGGGAGTCGTGGCAACGCCGGAAGCGTAGCCGCTGAGCCGTGGCGCTTTGTTGATGTGTGCGGAACGGGATCGCGAAAAACGCCATCACCCCGCGCTGCCCGATGTTAACCCGGAGGGGAAAAAAACAGCTCAAACAGGCGCCTGAGCGGAACTGAAGATGGCTGTGAAACCCGTGGGGATGCAGTGATGGAACCATCAGACGTCAATCTGCCAGTTAAGGTCCCTGGGTCTGCAGTTTCAAAGGGACCCTATGTATATATACTGTGTATATATATATATATATATATATATATATATATATATATATATATATACACTGTACAGTATGTGTATATCGCTGAAGGGATGAGTTGTGATGCTGTCTTGTCATCAGGAGAAGTGAGGTCAAAGGTCAAAGATTCTCTGTGGCCGTGGGGACATTTGGCAGGCGGAGTGACAAGCTGACACACGTTGCTGCTTCCGAACTGTGTACTCTGTGTGCGAGTGTGTGTGTGCGTGTGTGTGCGAGTGTGTGTGTGTGTGTGTGCGCGCGAGTGTGTGTGTGTGTGTGTGAAATATTCTTACCTTAGAATTACATGGGTCCATCTATCCTTCTATGGTTTTGAAATGTTAAGCTCGTAAATTCTTGAGTCACGTGTCGTGAGATCATTTTGCATTTACGTCCGTTTATGTTTTAACATGTTCGAAAAGTAATTTTCAAGTGTCTGGTGTTGTTGCAGATTGTGTCTCAATTGTTGTTTTTTTTCCTTCAAAAGAGACAGGATTGACTTCAGACAGTCACCCAGGAACAGGGACGGCTCCAGTTTCAGGCTCTCCTCTCATAATATCCTGGCAGTCGTCTCCGTCAGGCTTTCCAGCCAGAGCAGTTGAAAAAGCATCTGTACCTGATAGGCTCTTCGGGCCTTCTGCCCACCTGTCTCCGAACCCCTGTCGGTTAACTCCGGGTGAGCAGTGTCCCAGGCCTTACCTGTAAGCTTACCTGTGGAGCTCAGGTGTGGGGGAGACCAGGGGAGAACTTCGACCCGCAGCTCTGTGTGTGTGCAGTTTCCTTCCCTGTTGGGGGGGGGGAGGGCGTATCGTCGTGAAAATCGCCGATCGCCTTCTACGCCCGTTCACACAGCTTTCCTCGTTCCTCAGCTCCTAAGATCAGGAAACCGCCAAACTGCGCAAGAAAAAAAAGGTTCGAGCCCTCAGAGAGATAATCGTTTGTCCGGTAAATTGTCTGTGAGCGTAACACACTTACAGTAGGCTTTTCAGCGCCTGCAGTTTTTATGTTGTGTTTGTTGAACCCGTTCCTTTTTTGGTCTTGAAAATTGATGCATACTTTTCAGGCAAATGAGAAATTTTTTTTCCCTGCAGTTGGAAAAAAAAAAAACATACAACTGGGTGTTACTGTGTCCTCTGTGTATTTATTTACATAAACACTTTTCATTTTTGACATTTTCCATTATCTGTGAACTGATAAACATATTTTCAGCAGTGCGCTGCATTCGATTACAACTCCAGTCGCAATGTTAATAGCCTTTACGCTGAGCCATATTCTTTTACAGTGGAATAGTTCAGTTAAGGATGACAGAATGGAAGAAAAAAAAAAATTCTGAATTATTGCAGCTCGTATTGCATTTTATCATGGCTTACCAAGATATCTATATATAAGGTTATATTTTATACACGAGGCGTTACGTGAAAGAATGTTTAAAGATAACGAAATAATCAAATACACTCAGGGCTTATGCTCATGCACCATCTAATCCTGTATAGCCTTTGTAAATTTCATAGCGTCAGTCTTTTATCAAAGGGATCTTCAGTCTTCTGCTGCTTCCCAAAGGTGCTGACGACTGTGACTGAGCTTGGTGTGATAAACTGTCATTTACTGAGCCGTAGTCTCTCAGAGGGCAAACAGAAGCATGTGGGACAGCTTACGCGTGTGTTTGGTGAGCGCGCTCCTGTCTCTGTTTAAGTTCGAGGAGAAGACGAGAGAAATTTGCGTGGGCGTGTTGTTAACGGCGGAACGATCGAGACGCCGCAAGGTTTTTTTTCGCTCGCGTGCGATGTTCTGGGGTTTTTTGGAGGGAAAAGCCCTGTCCCGCTCCCCCCCCCCCCCCCCCCCCCCCCGTGGAGCTGGCTGAAACCTCGCCAAAGCCGGGCTCCTCGGGGAGCCGTTAAAGAGTTCCCCCCCAGACAAATTGATTAGTGTACGGGTCTGAGAAGCGACTGTACCCGCGCCAAAGATTACTCTCACCCTCGGAGCGAGCCAACACCCAGACTGAGTTTGGGACACACCCCCCCCACCCCCACCCCCACCCTCCCCGCTCAGTGAGAGTCCGTCTCCTTTTCACATCAGTCTTGCGGTCGCTGGCGGCGGCGCCTTTTTTGTAAGGGGGAGGGCGTGGGGGGGGCGTGGGGGCGGGGGGGGGTGTGCTGTCAAAGTGTCCCTCGGACGGGATCCTTGCCAAAGAGGAGCAGAGACTCTTCCAGACGCAGGAAAAGGTGTGACTGGAGGGGGGGGGGGGGGGCAGGAACACGTCGCTTCTTTGTTCGGGCGCATTACGTCAGGCGGGCAGGGAGGGGCGGAAATCGTCAGATTTTGGGAACGCAGAGGTGACCCGGGTGCAAACCCCCCCCCACCCTTAGGGCCCGGCTCCCTCCCAGGGCGGCAGGCGGAATGTACCGTTTGATCGGCTTCCCAGTCCCCCCCCCCCCCCCCCTCAGAGGTCCCCTGTCTCTGAAAACTGGCACTCCCCCTCCCCAGGGGGATTCTGGCGTCCCCTGAAATCCGTCTCCTTCGTCGGGAGCGCGCTCAGTGCGGGCTCCTCGGGCGAGGCCCCCGTTCCTCAGGTGACCGTTAGAGTGGGCACAGGGGGGAGAGGGCTCAGGTGGGCACAGAGGGGAGAGGGCTCAGGTGGGCACAGAGGGGAGAGGGCTCAGGTGGGCACAGAGGGGAGAGGGCTCAGGTGTAATTAGCACTCCGTGGTCCTGGTGCTAACGACCCAAAACGTCTCACCGAAAGGTGAGCGGAAAAAATCGACAGGGTGAGGAGGAAGTACAGACAGAAGTAGCAATAAAACTGAAAGTCTTTGGGTGTTTTTTTAAAATTTGTCAATAGAATATAATAATTTGGGTTCGGTTAGTGGATTGTGCTTAGTCTTTTTTTGATGTTAGAATAAATCGACGAAACTAAAACTGTGTCAGTGTAGTTTCACTCGCACTGTATTGGCATAACCTACCAAATCTCCCCTCCCCATCTATTCCACTTAAAACAAGAAGGTAGAAATTATGTTATTACTTTTCACTGCCAGGGAGGTCAAACAAAGGAGCAGTGTCTGTCGCCCTGTGACCTTGGGAGACTTTTGGAGGTGAAATGGACGAGCTTACACAGAAAAGGCATAACAGCAGATAGCAGACCTGATAGCAGGCTCCCTGCATGGCCTGCTGTCCCCCCTCACACCCGAGTGTTTGCGTAATCGTTCAGTCTGGTCTGGCGCAAAGTGCACTCGGGTCTTCTCCCGCGGTAAGACCGCGGTTTTGTTGTGACTCGTAGCGTGACTTTCAAGGGCGCTTCTGAGAGGATCGCTCGACGTTAAACCGTGAACGGTACCCGTGAAGAGACGATGCAGGTGAACGCCGCTCCTGCAGGTGAAAGAGGATCTCGAGAAGTTTTGACAAGTTCAGCTCCTCGTTGTGGGTTTTTGCCATTTAAAAGTTTTTTTTTTGGTTGTTGTTTTTCGTCTACAGGTTTCGAAAAGAGAAGACGAAACACGCAACCTTTTCCAAGAAACCTTGAGGCAGTGAGACAGAAATGGAGAGGGAGGGAGGGAGGGAGGGAGAGAGTGAGAGAGAGATCGAGACCAAGCAAGTGAGAGAGAGAGACAGAGAGAGAGAGAGATGGACAAGACAAAGAGGAGGATGAGCTGACACGTGGAAGATTGATGCTGGATTTTGTCAGCCGCCTGTTTTCTCTGTGAAGAAGCCCGCTGGCTGTTGGCCGTTGTGATGAGGGGGGATGAATTACGGCCCGGCTATCGCCGCCGCGCCGAGGCTAATTAGCCCGGCGAGTCTGAGCAGGGGGCCTGTGGAGATGCATGCTAATGCGCAGGAACATGGCGGGCGGCAGGAAAGGTCACGCGCGCAGCTGCGTGGACCTCGCAGTGAGATGGTGTCCTGTCAGGGGGAAGGGAGAGAGAGAGCGGGAGGCTGTGATCGAGGCTGTGTGTGTGTGTGTGTGTGTGTGTGTGTGTGAGAGTGTCACGTGTGTGTGTGTGTGTGTGTGTGTGTGAGTGTGTGTGTGTGTGTGCAAGCATGAGTGTGTGTCTGTGTGTGTGTGTGTGTGTGTGTGCAAGCATGAGTGTGTGTGTGTGTGCAAGCATGAGTGTGTGTGTGTGTGCAAGCATGAGTGTGTGTCTGTGTGTGTGTGTGTGTGTGTGTGTGCAAGCATGAGTGTGTGTGTGTGTGCAAGCATGAGTGTGTGTGTGTGTGTGTGTGTGTGTGTGTGTGTGTGTGCAAGCATGAGCGTGTGTCTGTGTGTGTATGTGTGTGTGTGTGTGTGCAAGCATGAGTGGGTGTGTGTGTGTGCGCAAGCATGAGTGTGTGTGTGTGTGTGCGCATGTGCAAGCATGATTGTGTGTACGTGTGCAAGTGTGTGTGTGTGTGTGTCACCTATGTGTGTGTATGCATGTGTAAGCATGAGTGTGTGTGTGTGTGTGTGTGTGCGCGCATGTGTAAGCATGAGTGTGTGTGTGTGTCCGTGTGTGTGTGCGTTTGTGCATGTGTGTGACTGCACGCTTCAGAAAAGGTATTAGCAGTTGTTGGAATTAAATTAGTATGAGCTGTCCTTCTGTTTCACTGCAGATTCTTGGCTCTGTACTAAACGATTCCCATGATTAATGAATTTTTAATACCTCTTTAGAGATATGACTATTGATTTGCATATAGTTTTCGATTTTGAGGGTCGTTTCAATTCATTGCTTTGAACAGGCTGTTGCCTGTGTCTCAACCTGGTGGAAGAAAGCCTTCAGTGATACGCACACACACATGCACGCGCGCACACGCACTCGTGCACACACACACACTCACGCGCGCACGCACACACACACACACTCACGCGCGCACGCACGCACAGTGGCCTCTATCTGCATTTGAGCTTGTGAGTGTGTATGCATGCTTGCGTGGGTGTGTGTATGTGTCCGTGCGTATGTGCACATACACCTGTGCATGTACATATATATATATTTGTGTGTATTTTTACGTAATTCCTTGCACACACATGTGTGCATGTACATATATATATATTTGTGTGTATTTTTACGTAATTCCTTGCACACGCGTGTGTGTGCGCTTTTTGTGCCGGCCGAATAGATTTGATGATTTGATGCGAGCGTGCTCTGAAATGTCACAGCTGTCGATGCTAATATCACTCACAGCGTACGCGCCGAGCGAGCAGACCTCTCTTCCTCCCAAATAAACAAGCGGCTTATCGTCGCAGGCCGGCCCCGTTTGCTCTGCCGCGCCCGTCTCCTCCCCCCCTGAGGTCGAGTGCCCCCCCACTCCCCTTACTCTGCCCCCCCCCCCCCCTCCCCCGTGACCCTGAGTTTAGCCAGCTCCTGTGGCCAAGACCTCTGGATGGGGGCAAGGCCGATTCTGACCCGATTCGCTGAGGGCCCCCCCCCCCCCCCCCATTCATCAGGTGGCCGTTAGAATAACAGGACGGTACCAAACCCGTGCGGTTCCACCCTGACTGCACTGCCATGGGTTACCAACCGCCTTTCCCCTCCACGGTGCTAATAAAACAGAGCAATGGGGGGGGGCGGGGAGGGGGGGAGCTGACGGCAGTCTCCAGCGGGGCGGGGCGGGGCGGGGCCGACCCGGGTGACCTCTGACGGGACGGGTGACGAGGCGGCGTTTTGGCGCCCCCCCCCCCCACACACACACCCCCACCCACAGTGTGCCGGTGGCGAAATATCGGATCGCCGGTCGAGCCGGTCTGTTATTAGCCGCTCGTTGCCAAAAGCATAATTAAGCGCTCAGCGAGGCAGTTATCCAGCTGTCGAGCACAGGATCCTCGCTCTCCCCTCTGGCTGTGCGGGCGTGAGCCCTAATGAAGATTAGCATGCTTAAACGCCTCTCTGCGCTTGGCCAGGAGCTTTTATCCAAGGTGTCTGTCGCTGGCGGCCGAGCGGCCTATTGTCCGATGCGCAGTGAAGCTCATGCTGTAGCTGCAGGAGCGCGGTTAGCCGCCTCCTCTCCTCTGATTGGGCGCAGTGGTGTTGCGCTTTTGGGTGGACTCAGCCATTGTGTGTGTTTCAGTTGGACAGACAACTGGTCACCCGCTTTCTGTGAGGTGTAGGGAATCTTTGTCAAGCAGCTGCCAGAAAGCATTTCCTAGTATCTATGTGTACTTCACTGGACAACGGTATACTGAATGTGCCTGGGGTCCCTCAATAAATCTCTCATGTTTAATAGAAGATTGCATTACATTGCTGTTACTTTAGCCAGAGCACAGGAGTGCAGTTGTTTTATGTGTTTTACCATTTATCATCGTTACTGTACGTGATGCACTATGTGTCTCCTTTCTGTGAGTATTTGTGTGTTTGAAATGCCTCTTTGTCTTTGATTGCAGTGTCCGTTCCCCTCTCTCCATGACTGTTCACCGAAGCAGCAGCCAGCAGTTCGTCATGAAGCCCAAGTACTACCACACCCACACCCAGGTGCACAGCTCCGGCACGCCCATCAACAGGCCCATCCCCCTCTCTGTGGGCCACGCCCCCTTCCAAGGTGAGCACCGCCCTCCTCGTTGGGTTAGCCTTTGTTTCTGCGGAGAGTTGTCTTCGAAATCCGGGGAGCTTTCATTTGACTGACCGGTGGAGTAGCAGACGAGACTAGATCTGTTGAAGTGCCTTAAAAGCACTTGAAAATCTCAAGTGCCGACCTTCACAACCCATCCTGCCTTTTGTGGAGATGATTTTTGTGATGTTTTGTCTGTTGAATGCACTCCTCCCTGGCTGTGGTTTCAGTGGCAGTTCGGTCTTGTTCTTTCAAATCCTTAAATCGCTTCTTCAAATCAATGAAGAACTCTTAACGGCCCTAATTGAGTGTGCATCTCTTTAACAGATGTCCTTGTTGGGGGATGGAGGGGGTGGGGGCGTGGCGGGGGGGGTGGTGGGGGGGTACTTTGGCGTAGCAGTCAGCTCTTGGGGTTGCGGTTGTAACTAAAATGCCGACAGCTTAAAAAAAAAAAAAAGTGTTATTCTTCGAAATAAACGTTATTTTTCATAGATGTGTCATCGGCTTAGCGCTAAGACCCCGCTCTCCGCCCCCGGCAACCACCGTTTGGCGGTCCGACCGGGGCCAGGGAACGGGGGACGGGGGCGGCAGCGAGCCCGGAAAGTTCTTCCGTGATGACAGAGCGACGGGCGGGTGGGCGGGCGGGCGGAGAGAGAGAGGGCGGCCCGCCGGTGGCCCGTGTCGGCGTCGGGCTCTAGCCGGTTTCTTAGAGCGCTCGTTTTTTTTTCCAGCTCGAGAGTTTCCCCCCCCCCTCCCCCCCCCCCGCCCCCCCACCCCCCCTATTAATCACCGCCGCGGACGCTAGCTGCGCTGACATCGGCCTGTCGTTACCGCGGCGACCCGAGCTTTAACCGCTTTCTCGCGTTACAGAAGCCGCCACGCGACGTCTCCGTTTCCCGCTGGGGCCGGCTCCCGTCTCCAGGCCTCCTCCCAGTCGGCGTAGTTCCTCTCGGCGCCTGCTAGCACCGCTAGTTAGCCGGCGCGGCGGCGCGTTAGCGCTGAGCGCCTCCTTCGTTCGTCTCGCCGTTTGATCCGCCGAACGCGGGTAATCGCCACGGACGCGTGCTCAGAAGTCGGAAGGACGGAGTTTTGGGAAAGAGGGAGATCAAATACAGAAAGGCGACAGAAGGTAGCGGGGAGGGAGCTCAGCGTGAGAACATCTGCCGTACACCTTATCAGCGTCCGAGGGCTCTCATCCCACTCATTTAAAAGCTCGCATTTCTGCCCCCCTTATAACATTGTGTAAACATCTTCCCACTGCGTTTCCTGTTTTAAAATAAATAAATAAATGACTTAGCTCATCACAGTGCAAAAGCCAGCTGAATCCTAATTCGATGGTGCAACCCCCCCCCCCCCCCCCCGCACCATTTTGTGTTCAGTCAGAGAGACTGCTGGGGTCCTGCACACATCTGCTGTTATATGGGGTTGGGGGGGGTGAGGGGGGAGGGTCGGGGTGAGGGGGGGAGTTGGGGGGTGGGGGGGGGGGGCGGCCTGACACCGAAGTGTTTGAGGCTGAGCAGCAATTGGATTTTCAAATTACAGCCCCAGCGGTAATGCCATAAAGACTTAAACATTGCCTGCTGCACCACGCTGTCTAAAATGAATTATTAGGCTCTTTTTCACAGGGCAATTTTAGATAAAGGCAGGGGGGGGGGCGCGGGTGGGGGGGGGGGGCGCAGTGCGAGAAAATGAAATGACAGAGCAAGGCGATAAACTGTCATTGAGCGGAGAACCCCTCAATTGGCTAAATGGCGGTGCTGTGTGCGTGAACGAGGAAAAGCGGTGTTCGAGCGGACTGTGAATACAGAACATCCGCGGAGCCGAAGGTGTAGTTTAGACTGAAAGATCAAAGCGCCGGCTCCGTCTTCCTACGGCCTGCAGTGATTTACAGCGTGTGTACATAGCCGGTGGTAAATGCCTTTAAAACAGACATAATATCTCCTGGTGCGCCTCTCGCTGTCTGCGTGTGCATGTGCGTATAAATATGAGTTCAAGTGAACCGTGGTCACGTGTGAATGACACGAGGCGGCAGATCTGCTTCGGTTAGAAGTGTTCCTGTTATTATGAGACATAATAAATGTTTGAAATATTTGTCGGTTTTATGCGACGCCGTCCGTGTTAATGTCCATAAAGTCCGGGCTGAGCGTTCCCTGGACATCCCCGCTGCCTGGGAGTGTTTACATTGCGGTGCGGATCCACGTTGACAGGGCCATTAACGGCTTGCGTCCGCAGACACAACAGCGTTCACATGCTGGTCTGCTCGGGCCTCCCTCTTCCCACAATGCCTTGGGGCCACGGTCTCAGGCTTGTTTCCCGTGCTCTGGGTCCCTGTTTAAGGCCACACATTCCAGCAGGGGGTGGAGGCGAGCGGGGGTGGGGGGGGGGGGGGGTTTGGGGCGGAACATAATTTAAACCGGAATCCGATTGCGGGTTTTAAATTTGAGGGGGTGGAACTGCGCCTCCGTGGTGTGAATTTTTCCTCCCCAGTTTTCGCAATCGTCGTTTTTTGGTGGTTGAGGAGGTGCGACCACCCCCCCCCCCCCGCACCCACGCCTGCACTTAGTCAGTGACCAGTGGTCACACATCACCACCACAGAGCGCCGTCACCTGGGAGGAGCTACTAGTGCAGGGGGAAACCTGACCAACCCCAGACAAATTAAACACAGCAGCCCGTCCCTGGCAAGGCTGAGCCAATGGCGTCACACCGCTGCGGTCACCTGATCCTAGCCAGCAACTGACACGGCTGGGTCTTTAACCGACAAACACGGAAATGCCCGGCCGAAGCCGCCAAAGCCGCCAAACCGCCAGGCCTACGCTCACACCTTCCCAGCCGAGCCCCACAGAGACTCCCTTTCAGCAGTACTCTTTCTTTCTTTCTTTCTTTTTTTTAAAAAAGGAGGACAGTCTGCGCCCTCTTTCCATGTTTATTTTGGGTTTGTTCAGCCTGGTGGACGGCGGTGACTCAGGGATCTCAGCTCCAGAAGGTGGTCGTCCCAGCTGGCGCGTAACGTTGCCACAACGTTGCTGGAAGGTTTCGTCAGTGTTACGGCATCGGCGCTACGTGGCAGCAACGTTGTGGGAACGTTTTGAGTGTTAGCGGGGGACTGGCGCGGCATCAAATTCCCGTCTACTTGCGGAGGGTGAGGGGGGGGTGGGGGGGAACTCGTGTGTGGCGTCTGGCGGGTCGGCCATCGTACGGGCCGCGGCGCACGTCTCTCCGCCGCGGCGCTAACCCCCTCGAGCGAGACTCGCTTACCGCTCGTCAAACAGCCAAAACCCGCCGGCGGTGACGCGCTAATGCGCCGCGGGATCGCCACGGCGACGGTCCTCCAGGACAGCGGGGTTCCGGTCAGCGCACACACAGACTCTGTGATGTAACGTCTGGCTGGCTGGCGGGCGGCGCCGGACTGGGGCGGTGGGGAAGTGTTTGCGCTGCGGTGCTGCCGCTGGGCCCGGCTCTCTCTCAGACACGCCCGCCCCCCCTGTAGTGGCACGTAGGCGGGGGGGGCCCCGGTGTTGACGGGCGGGAGAATCCGTCCCTCCCCGCGGAGGAGGCCCGCGCGATTTTCCAGCCGCATGGCGAGCGTCGGGCCCGTGGGGCTCCCGTCACAGCTGTCTGACCGACTCCTCCGTGGGGCCTCCTCCGTGGGGCCTCCTCCATGGGGCCTCCTCCTCTCCGGGATCCCATCCGTTATCCCCCCCCCGCTGCCCCCGCCTGCGAGACTCACCGGGGGGACGGGAGCGGAACCAGGAGCTCGCTAACCCCCCCCTCCTCCCCATCCCCGCCTCACCCAAACCCCTCCTGGCTTCCGCTGCTCTGATTGATGTCTCTTTCTCTCCACACGTCCCACAGAGCTCCCTCCCCATATGGTACGCGAAGCCGTCTGATGCTTCTGCGTGATGAGCTCATGAGGGGGGGGGGGTGGAGGTTCGAGGGGGGGGGCATGTTTTCTCTGCAGTGAGTGAGGGACTCCCTGTTCCGGGCCTTGTCAGAGCAGCTGGGGCTTGTGTTGTACACGGCCCCCGGGGGGGGGCGGGGGGGGGCTGGGGGGGCGAGCGCCTGTCATTCTCAAACCTCCCGGTGCGCCGGGACGAGGAAGCGGAGTGAGCGCTGTGTGGGCGGGGCTTCGCTACACGCCTGCCTCGTCACGGCTGCGCAGGCCCCTCGTCGTCAGCGGCGACGGCGATGCTGCAGGCGACGGAGGAGAGCGAAGGAATCCGATTGGCCCTGGCGGCGTGCGGTGCTGCTCGTATTCGGGAGAGAGTTTCGGGAACTCTGGAAGGTTCCGGATCGCGTTTCGTCCGCGTCGCGGTAAGACGAGGTGACGGACGAAGAGAGCGCCGTGGAGAGGTGGTGGGCGGAGTCCCAGGCGCTCGTGCCCGTAGACAGGGGAGAGCTGTCTTTGATGCACGGGATTATGGGTAAAAAAAAAAATGTGGCACATTTCATCAGTCAGGAGCAACTGAAGGGAGTTTTTTTTTCATGGTGTGTGTTTCTGAACTCCTACATGCGGCCGGAGTCCAGAGTGAAGCCTGAAGCCTTCATAGGGTCTCCGAGGCTCAGGCCAGGCTTGGATGCTGTTCGTTTATCGTAGAAAATTGTCTCAGTTTTTACGTCAGGTGGATTTTAACCGTCTTCAACAGAGTTCTGTTGTTTAACTGCCCCGTTAAAACCAAGAGAACTTTCAAGAGGCTTTGCTAATAGCAGTCACAGCTCCAATATTTTAAATTCCAAAAAAAAAAAACGATATCCACTGAAATAATTCCAAATCTTGTTTTTATATTTCAAGAAATGATCTCGAATTTCTTTAAAACTAACGAAAAAAAAAAAACGTATTAAATTCAACAAAAGAAGTTGAAAACCGAGAAAGCTAGTTGACATTTATGGAGAGCGGTGCGCACAGCTGCTGTCAAATATCAGGCAGCAGGATCGAATATTTCGCTCCCCTTTCAGGAGTTTGCGGTGTGTGGGGGGGGGGGGGGGCGCTGTGACGCGCCCGTCCGGCTCATTTTTCTAATGACTTCTTGGCCGCCGTCCCCGTTTCTCTCCGCTGTCTGGTGTGAACAGCTGACGACCGCAGACGAAACGTAGAACTTGGGAACCCGGCCCGCCCGGGGGTGGGTCGGGGGGGGTGGGGGTGGGGCTGCCAAAAAGCTGTAATAGGGGAACTGTAGAGAGAGAGAGAGAGAGAGAGAGAGAGAGATGGAAGGAAAAAGAAAGCAAAGGAGTATGAGGGAGAGAGAGAGAGAGTGAGTTGTGTGTAGGGATAGAGGGAAAGAGAGAGAAAGAGGAGGAGAGGAAAGAAGCTGTCTGCGGCAACTTGCGTCACTGGGCTCGCGAAAAAGAAAGAAAAAAAGAAAGGAAAAGGGAAAAGGGAGAAGGTTGGAACGTGTTCCTGTGGTGTGTGTGTGTGTGTGTGTGTGTGTGTGTATTTCTGGAGACCCGAGACAGATGTTTGGAGACTGCGCCTCTTCAAGCACATCTGAGGGCTGGGTCTGGGACCAGAGGGGAGGGGAGAGGGGGGCGGGGGGCGGGGTGGACGGCTTTTTTAGGTGATGCGGGCAGCCGCGTCTTCGTCCCCGCTGAGGTGCCGCTGAGAGACACAGCCTGTGGGATCGCCCGGGACACGCTGATGAGAGAGAGAGAGAGAGAGGGGTGCTTTTTAAACCGGGCTCAGAGGTAGTGGGGGGGGGGTTCGACTGTGCCTCCGCGCACGCTTGGCTGGGACACACAGAGGGGGGGTTGGGGAGAACGAGGCCCCAGGCCCGGGCTGCCATGCCCACTCTGTACCCGTCCCAGAAGAAAGCCTGGCATTGTGATCGCCTAATACCCGCTCTCGGGGGGAACTCGACTTTTTCGATGAGGAGTTGGACCGCATCCCAGAGTTTTGTTTGCTGAACCTTTTCTTCTTCTTCTTTTGCTGGTGTTTCAGAGCCGCCACTGGATTTAGGAGCAGGGAGAGAGAGAGAGAGAGAGAGAGAGAGAGAGAGAGAGAGAGAGAGAACGAAGAGATAAAGACAGGAACTGAAAGAGTACTTCTCACAGCAGTACTTGTGAAACAGTCTTTTTTTTCTTTTTTTTTAAATTACTTTTTAACTCTTGAGGCCGATGGATACAAAACT
>NC_049218.1:4874420-4876196 GCF_013347855.1 Anguilla anguilla
TCGGTGCTGGAAATGGACTTGCTCATTTCCCACCACCTAGCACCTGTCAATCACAGATGCCCCGCCCACAAGTCTCCTTCGCTGTCATTGGTGCATTTGATGCAATTGTTGAGTTGCCCCCCCCCCCCCTCCCCAACACCCAACCATCCATGTTTTGTATTTCCGGATTTGGGGGTGCATGGGCAGCTGTATTTATAAGAGCTCCTAGGTTGGCGCTGGTCCTCGGGTTTAATCAGGTGCATTGCTTCTGTAATTGGAAGCAGGTGAGGTTCTGGGGGGAACTCAGTAGCCCCCCCTGCTGTCTGCGAGGAACATCACCAGGACTTCTACCAGACACTTACCGGAGATTTACCCGAATCCCTTCTACCTGTGTATGCAGCTGAGGTTTCTGTGGAGAGGGGGGGGGGGGGTTCGGTCCAGTCCAGGTCCAGCCAGTGGAGGAACGTGCTGCTGGGGAGTGTATGAACTGAGCAGCGCCGGCCTTGTATGGTGCTGGAGACCGGAGTCCAGTACTCCTCGGGCCGCTGTCATTTCCTCCCTGTCAGATTTCATTAGTCTACGATCCCTCTGCTGTCATCTTTTCCTTCTGAGTTTCTCCTCAGATTAGTTTTTGTTAAGGTCTTTTTTTACCCCTCCCTCAGGGGAAGCAGCGTTGTGCGGTCTCTTGGGATGTCCCGTGGTGGAGGGGGGAGTGTGTGTCCCAGGACGTCCCGCGGTGGAGGGGGGGGGGGTGGTTGTCTCGGGTAGCCGGGCCTCGCGCCCGCCGTAAACACCTCCTCCTCGCCTCCTCCTCGCCTCCTTCTCGCCTCCTCTCCAGCGTCTCGGGTTCCCTCGCCGTGCGCCAGCCTGCCCCGCTCCGTAACCGCACACGCCGGGGCCCCGGCGACGCCCGACACGCGTCTCAAAACCTCATCAGGCTGCCCAGACCCGCGCCGCAGACGCCGGCCAATCGCGAGGCGGCTCTCGCTCCCACGCGTGGCAGTGGCCCCCTGGAGCTCCGCGCGTTAATGGATGCGCTCCTGGGCTCCTCCTCCTCCTCCTCCTCCTCCTCCTGGATGATTGATGAGCCACTTGCTCTGCCCTGCAAGCCGCATGCGAAGTAGCCCCCCCCCCCCCATTAAACATTTACACCGGGTATATCTGGGAGCAGTGACTGCTGGGATACCCCTCGCCTGCTCATTGGGTAGATTTAAGGTATTGTTGGGGGGGGGGGGGTAATGGGTTTGTTTGTTTCTTGTCAATTTATTTATGAGATCCCCCCCGCCCGCCCCCCCAGTGACTCTGAGCTGATCTTGAGCTAAAACGGAGCTCTCGATGTCTCATTGTTGCTTCTTCCTCGATGTTTTTTCCGGATTGTTCCGCAAAGCAGCCCTTATTGGTATGAAGCTTACGGTGGTTCGTCGCACTCCTGACCCAAGAGGCTGCGTGTCTCGAGTTTGAAAACAGAAAAAATAAATGAACGGAACGAATGGTTTTTCTTTCATTCGTTTTTTTTTGCGTTTGATTTGCGGTGGGTTCTTACGTTCGGACGTGAGCGGAGCGCTGAGCGGCGTGTTGCCGTGGCGACGTGGTTGACACGTTGGCTGCGTGGTTGGGTGACTAGCCACCAATGCTAACGGTCTACAGGGTGTGTGTTTGAGCCTGAAAGCATTAAGACTCCATTGTATGTGGGAATTGTATGAAGTAAATAAGTAAGTAGGTGCAAAAAGGCAACGGAAAACCGTTGGACAGTACAGCTTTGCCGGCCTAGAGTTTTCTCAGCAGAAATTAGTTTCC
>NC_049218.1:4876396-4953896 GCF_013347855.1 Anguilla anguilla
ATTATATTTATCCGCTAATTGCTGCTTAATTGCTACATAAGCGCAGATTGCCCCCCTCAGTAATTACGTGTGTAAACACACGAGCCGTTTCAGGCGATGCAAGTTATCGTTTAGATGTTCGGATGTAATGGTCGGGGCCGAAAGGGCACCGAATGCGAGAGAGAGGCTCCTGCGTTTTCAGCACGAACCCCCGTGGTTTAATCACATGGGTGCCGAAGCCATTTTGTAGACGAAGCTTCGACCGAACGGTTGACTTGACGCGGAGAGAGTGGAGCTGGAGAGGCCTCTTTCCCCGGCCCTTTCCAGAGTAGCTTCCGCCGTCGAGTCGAATCGCTATCATCGTTTTTTTTTTTTACACAAAAAGTCGCAACACAACTTTTTGCGCAGATGAAACCCAGAGGGTTTTTTTTTTTTGGCTTAAGGGTTTAGCGTTTCTGTGGCTAATTCAGATTAGCAAGGAACAGTCGGGAAATACATACGGGGCCAAACGGTGGGCGGTGTGTTTGACTCACTCACGGTAAAAGACTCTCTAAACTCAGGAAGGGGCAAATCGTGGGACCGATCGACCGCACGCTGATAATATCCGTTTGCGGGACGGCGCAGATGTTCGGGGAACAGCCGAAAACAAAGCACCCCCGCGGCCCCACCCCCTAAGATCAGACCCAGAATCAGGTCCGTTTCTTAAGATGAAGTAACGGGGGTCTGCGACTTCTGTGTGATCGAAGACAGACTCTGGTGGTTGCGCAGATTCAAAAAGCGTTTCAGGATTTATCTTGTACACTTCTCCAAACCCCCCCCCCCCCCCAAGACACTCCGTTCTGATTTAACTTTCTCATTGTGCATTCACTGCCTGGTTTCCATTACCAGGATGGCTAATCTCTATGGAACCCCCCCCCCCACACTAGAGATTAACAGTGTTTGGGGGGGGGGGGGTGGGGGGGGATAGGGGATTGGCTGATAAAAATGTAATTTTGATTTCGGATGCAAGTGCGCTTGGACACTAACTGAGTTTGGAGGCACACACACACATATAAGACTGAAGTCCCTTTTTTTTTAAAGGATGACACATTTATCTCAGTTGTCGCGACGTTGACACTCTGTCTCTGGCCTTCTCTGCCCGTTCAGCTGCCTTCAAGGAGATCTGCCCCGGCGGGATGGGGTACACGGTGACCGGGACCTACCGTCCGAAACCGGTCAACCCACCGGACAGCAGGCCCCGAATCACGCACGAGGCGCCCCAGGTTCCCCCTCTCCCGTTACCCACGGTCCAGAGACCCGTGGAAGCTCTGAGCGTCACTGAGAGACAGCTCCCGGACGTCCCAGGTGAGTCAGCCGCCGCAGGTCGCGTGAGAGAGAGAAAGACCCGCCCACCTCTCTCCCAGACTACGTTTCCCATGAGGCAATGGGAGGCGGTAAACGTGAACAAGGAAAAAAGGGGAAAAGGGAAGGTCAGCTTATTTGCAGTGCTCCACGTGGTTCCATCTGAATTAAAGCCTGGAATTAAATCAGTAATTTCTTCTTAGGTTTTACAGGTAAATTGAAGTGCTACTTTTGTTTTCCAGTGCAGGTTTTTTTTCCCCACCCCCATATTTTTTTAGAATTGTGGGTCAGGCTTAAAGATGCATGTTGGCTTGAACACAGGCTTCAGTGTAGTGCGGGCAACTCAAAAGGCCGACGCCAATGTGCCTCATCAGTGGATTGGTGGCGGCTTTTGTCATTTCCTGTGGATGTGGTGTCGGCCACGGCGGCATCCCCCCTGCAAACAGAGAGCAGTGTTTGTCCTCCAAGAAGAAGAAGAAGAAGAAAAAAAAAAAAAGTTTTGAGATCTGTGTTAAAAAAAAAATAAATAAAAAAAAAAAAGACTCTACTCAATTCCTCCCACAAGGCAGGCTAATACACTCCGAGCCTCAGTACCTCGCAGAACCCAGTTCTGGAACGGAGTCAAGTTCTCCTCCTTTTGTTATTCCGGATGCGCTTGTCACTTATCAGGAGAGAGGATCTCGGCAGCCGGTTTCCCAAATTACTGTTAAGCCCCTCTGAAGCTCAAAGGAGGGCGGGTAGGCAGTGCACCAAGACCTTCAAACAACAACAGCAACAACAACAACAACAAAAAAAGCATTCCAATCAAGCGCTCTGATTAATATGTACCACAAGGGGGTTTATTTGAAATGTTATCGTCTTTACTCCACTACTCTCGCCTGCAAGGATACTCGTGCTGAATTTGATTTTGTTCAAGTACATATGGCAAGAAAGTCACCATGCGCTTGAATGAGAAAAGAAACTAGTTGTGGATAGTATCACAAAAGTCTGTAGTGTCACGCCTTGGTGTTGCAGTACAGCCATTGAAGAGGGGAGAAAGGCATTAAGAGGGGAAAAAAAAAATATGGTACGGCTGGGTTTGTCTTGCTTCCATCTGAGACCTTTCGTTGTTTTTTTTTTTTTTCATTGTTGTTTTTCAATCCAGTAGTCACGGCAGCGCCAGAGGAGGTAGGTCGCGTGCGTCGCTCTCTTTACCGCGGTAGAGAAACGCAGCGCTGCCGCGACGCTTCTGCATGCGGCGGCAGTCCCGCCCGCCGGCCACCGGCGCCTGCCCCCCCTCCCCCCCCCCGCCCCCTGCCCCCCGCGGTTACTTTGAGAGAAGCCGCGCGCGGATGCAGGAGCGCACTGCATGCAGCATCAGCATCAGCATCAGCATCAGCATCAGCACCACCTTTGCATGACTCCAGTCCGCATTCTCCACTTAACCGCAGAATCGCTGCTAGGCAACACCGGCTGCCTCAATGCCTCAATGTTTCCATCCGCAAACAGCCAAGAAGGAGAACAAGGCTCTCTCTCTCTTTTTGGATATTATACATTGTAATATTTGTCAGTAAGGGTGAGTTCACTTAAGTTCGCTTAAGAATTGGGATTCAGTGGCAACTTTGCCCTTCACCCATCAAGGAGAACCTAGGCCTGAGTCCGAGCTGGAGTAGCGGTTAGAACGAACATCATCTTTGCTTTGGCGTCCCAACCCCCCCCCCCCCCCAGGCCTAATTTAGCAGTTTCTTTGCGAGTGGTATGAGATTATTATTAGTGCCTCATGCAAGCAAATGAGGACGGTGTATTTGAAAAGCCCTCCTGTGTGAGTCAGTCATGTTATTTATGTTTGCCTCGGACTGGGAGGAAGTCAATTAGTTTGATAAGAGCATTGTGTTTACGCAGAAACCCGGAGTGCTTTCCACACTGTTTTTCAATCAAGGTCAAATTCTGCGTACTTCAGGCCAAAACAAGGATTCCCTGCCAATTAAGATGTACGTAGAAAACGCAGTTTGTAATTTTTCTAGTTTTATTATCACATCAAATTACTTGTGTTTTCAATTAGCTTTACAGGTGCATACTCTGTTTTCCTCTATGTAGTGTAGAGGAAGATGTTGGGTCAAAGTGTAATTTACTCAGTCCTCTGTTCACTTACTCTGTCATTCTATGTTGAGATTTGGTATTTTTTTTGTTTTTTTTTTAACCAGTGAGGAATTGAAAGGTGTTGACAATGTGTAAGAGGAGAATGTAAGTGATTAGGGAATAATTCAGTAAATGTAGAACACACTTTTGAGTCTTCAAAGGACACTTGAAGCCCTATTCACAGAGAGGGAAAAAAGCACTCCAATTAACAGCTATATACTATATCAAAGTCTTGGGGGAAAAAAAAAAAATTTCATAATTTTCTAGTATCATTTCTTTCGTGGGTCAGTTTCCAAACATGGGTTGTCTGCCCCCATCAATTAAATGAATAACCAAGCAAACTGCATTTTACTTGCTCCCCCCAAGGTCTTGTTCTCAAGGCTGCTGGAATCCAAGAAGCTCAACTAAACTTTCTCTTTTCCTTAACTCTCTCACGTACACTCGCTATCTTGGCACCTGCTGCATCGCAGTACAGCGCAGCGCCGTACTGCAGGCGCGTCGAGCATGCGTACACTGTGCATGAGGCCCGCGGAGAGCCGAGTCAGCCGCTGCATCCGACGCTTATCTGGCAACCCGGTGATGATAGACACGGCAGGGCCCTCCAAAGGGGGGGGCCTTTTTACCCCCTTCCACTTTTTAAATCTTCTCTGAATCTTGTCTTTGTCGTTTAGGAACTCGTTACGCTCGGTGTTAGCAATAATTCGGTAGTAGAGCCCGGCCAGCCCCAGCTTTCCCCCGGCGTGTCGACCATAAGGATGGAGCCCGCCTACCCAGGTGTCTGAACGTCCCACCCCCGTCGCCATGGTTTCTGTGTGGGAAGACCAATGGAGCTTCCCTCTTTGTGTGTGTGTGTGTGTGTGTACGAATGTGAGTTTGAGCGTGTGTGCGTGTGCTTGTGTGTGTGTGTGTTGTGAGTGTGTGTGTTTGTGTGAGAGTGTGCATGTGTGTTATCTCTGGATCTTCCAGCTCCCCATGGGTATTGTAAAAGCTAAGTACTTGGGCTGCACCACCCAAAAAAAATTATTTGAAGATGTATTTCAAAGGTTTCTTTGGCAAAAGAAGGCCAGTCTGCACAAAAAGATCATTACTGATTTACAAGGAACAAATATAAAACCAAAAGGATTTCTTTTAAAGTTTACCAGCAATTCTCTTGGACATTGAAGCAGTTTTGGAAGAATTTATAAAAACGGATACGTTTTTAAAATGCAACTAAATGCAACATGCCAGATGATTTTATCAGTGCTGGCTTTTTCATTTCCTGATGGTTTATTGGCTAAAAGAACTATGTTACTGCTGTAACATAAAGCTAAATTTAACCCCTGGTGAGATACGATAAAATGGTCCATATTGTATTTGTTATTCAAAGCAACAGCTTTCAATTAGTAGAATATTAAGAAATGGTCCGAAGTGGGTCCATGCAGCACCCAATTAGCTTGTCTTATTCGCCTGCTTAGTCTTTTTGAAGGGGACTATCATTGAGCTTCTGTAATCTGATGGAGATCGTATATGCAGTGTTATGTATTAGCTGTTTAATGTCTCCTGTGATCATGAAATCATTCTGCCTGGTTAGTGCTCGACACACAGAGCTCGAGCCAGTATGTGATGAAAGCTGAACAAAATAAGTCTCATCACCTGTGCAGTAAATAAATTGCGAAGGACCAAGTACATTTCCAACATCTTTTTCCAACCCTGTGTATCAACACACTTTTACTATAATGTAGGTGTAATGTTTACTTTGCCCAGAAAGTTTCTATGTGGATAAATATTGCTGTCAGAAGACTGAATTGATATCTAGCTGCTATATTTGGTCATTTCTTAGAAGAAAGAATATCTAATAAAAGTATTTCTTTTTGCATATGTATACTTATGAATGATGTTGAAACCTATGCCAAAATTGTTTGTTGCAAGACTTAATAGCTGTCGCTGAATTTGATTTGTTTTTGTTTGGTATATGTATGAAGCAGAAGAAAAAAAAATTGTCAAGAAAAGGATAAAAGGATTCTAATTCTGAAGGGGTTTGAGGAGGTGTATGGAAAAAAATGCAGCAGCTGTACTGTTCCTTTTCCAAAAGTTTTTAAAAAGTTTTTTCCCTTTATTATTTAATCAGACTTGAAACACCAGGCAGATTTTTGGTTAGATATTTATTCAGTGACAGAGCGCTGTGTGGTGTGGGTCGCCGTTGGTCTGACTACCCCCCCGTTTCTGGGCCTGCAGAGGTGGTGGAGAAGACGTCTCCTCCCGCCCCCGTCGAAATCCTCCCTTCCAGCGCCAGCCAGGACATCGCGCCCACCCAGCTGGCAGGTAACCTAGCAACCGCGATTGTGTTGGGTCGTCGTCATGGCGGCTAACTGGGGCAGCAGGGTACTGTAATGGTTGAGGTCTCAGGTTTGATTCCCGACTGGGGCTACTGCTGCTGCCCCCTTGCTTAACCCGAATTGCTTCAGTATATATCATCTGTATAAATGGATACCATATAAAAAATAAATTAAAAAATGCAAAAGTTGTGTAAGTCGCTCTGGATGAGAGTGGCAGCACTGTGGGTACAATTTTTTTTTTTTTAATAATAAGGAGAAGGCACATTTGAATGAATCGTAGTATGTCTGGGCAGATTGTTCAGAAATAGACACTGTTAGCTTTCTAGCTCGTCTGTTAACAGCAGTTTATTTGTGTTTCGACCCCACTGTGAATTCCTCGCAGGTCATCGTAAAAATAAACGGATTAGAGGAATTCGACGCACCTAGGAACTTCACACTCCCCCCCTTAAAGCCTCCCGGCTTTGTCCTTGGGGTTCGCTCCTGTTGTGGAAGTATTTTGGGCCCCTCTAAAATTATGAATCCTATGCGTGCGTGTCTTGGGGTGGGGGTGGGGGGGGGTGTGGGGGGTGGAGGGGCTTGTAGCAATCAGATGCTGCCTGTTCCCTTTCTAAATAAAACACGCTAACAATCTAAAATAAACACATGGTTTGTATGTACCATGTGGGGGCCAGTATTAGTGACAAGGTTGATCGTTCGATCTCAAAGTGGATTTTGGTCAATACGATGATTAAACTGGACCTGGACTTTGAAAACCTGATTAAAATGCAGAAATTGTAGCTGCCCGAATATGAAAATGAAATGGCAGCAAAAAAAAAAAAAAGGAAATTAAGCAAAAGCTACTTGGAAAACACTGAATGCCAGGCTCTCATTAGAGATGCTGTTACCGTGGTTGTCGGGCAAGGAAGCCGAGGCGGCTAATTGGAGCGCTAGTTGAAGCAGCCTATTACGTGACCAACACCTGCTGTCCTGCTTTGATGTCCAGGAGGAGGGCATCCAAAAATTTTTTGGAGCTGAATAAGGAAGGGGGGTGGGTGAGGGGCTGGGGGGGGGGGGGGGAGGGGGAGGGGGAGGGGGGCGGGCAAGACAAGCCAAAAAAAACTAGGACCAATCAGAGCCTGCTGGGATATTTCAGTTCCCTTAGCACCAGCCAGAAATCTAAACCTTGGACCTCTTTGGACGTGCCTTTAGGTTTTGCTTCCAGGAGAAGGCGACACCATATTAAATGCCCACAGTAATGTTATAGGTAGTCCCGATGACAGACATTTCAACTAAGCTACATATTTTCTGTATATTAGCTGCATATACAGTATCTTAATGACACTTTTTTTTTTTTTGTTTTTGCTCTGTTTATTTTTCAATTGGCCATGCCTCCCACACTTTAAAAATTCCTCTGGGTTGTTTCTCAAAATGGTCAGCCACGAATTTAAGAAAATGTTGTTCTGCTAAATGATTGTAATGTAACATAAATGTTTAATTTGTGTAAGCTAAATAGAACAAGTGCTGAAATCTTGTCCGTTTTTCCTTTTTTTAAATTTTATTTTAAAAAGTGTTTGCATTTTCATTATATTCTAAGTAGAATAGACAAGCACCACACGGGTGACATTTATACAAATTTACTGTGTTCCACTTCAGATACCAATTTGGCTGTGTTTCCAAAACTCCTGTTCTTCTGTAATCCAAAATCTCAACTTCGCGTGTTTTCAGACAGTGAACATTTAGATCGTTTTTGTGTCTGATTTTAGAGCCAGACAAAACCATTTTTATATCTCCGTTGGAGATGATGACATGACAGGAAGCTTAGCCTTGACAACCTTTCGCTAGTTTAACTCGCTATCTAATCAAAGAGAATAATTATCAGTCATTCATATCCTTCAGACCTGGGTCAAATACGTATTTGTTTTGGATTCAAATACTTTTCTGTGCTCTATTGATCTTGCCTGGTGTAACTGAGCCAGCCAATATGACCAGAAGGCGGGGTTTGTACTTTTTGAGTATTTCATTGGTTCCAACACACCAGACAAGAGCAGTAAACAGCAGAGAAGTATTTGAATCCAAAACAAATAGGTATTTGACACTGATGGTCTGATGTCATTCGTCAAAGTTGCTGATTTTTATTTATTTTTATTTTTTAAGAAAGTATGTAGTCACATTGATGGTGCCGATTGGGATGTGGGGTTTTGTTAGCATGGCTATGGGGTTTTGTCTACTCTCATTAGATGTCGAAGGACATAAATGTTTATGTAACCCATTTATGCAAAAGAATGCATATTTATTGAGAACAGAGATGCATTGTGTGAGTCCGGTTCTGCTCAAGGTTTCTTCCTGCTATCAGTCAGGGAGTTTTTCCTTGCCACTGTTGCCCTAGGCTTACTCTTTGCGGGTCGGTTCTCCATGAAGCTGCTTTGTGACAAAGCTCCTTTGTTAAAAATGCTATACAAATAAAATTGATTGATTGATTGATTGATTGATTGTGTAAGCGGCATAATTTAAACAGCTGGCTTTTGGTCCATATCCTGACCAGCTGATGATGGATGTCTGTCTATATTTAAAATCACTAAGTACTCCTATAATCTGATCCAGCACACTTTTTATTTTAATACAGTAATAAAAAAAAATGCATTCTGTGCCAAATAGTGAAACATTATTCTTTGGATGACAGTTTTTTGGGCACATCAGTGGCCAAATGCGTGTTGGAAAGCTCCCCGAAGGCTAGGGGAACATTTGTTGCATTGTTAAGTGTCTGCATAGCTGCACATATTTGATTACTGTGAGCAGAAGCCGTCAGTATCGTCGAACCGAGATGCTTTTCTCCTGCTTTTGCAAGGCGACGGCAAAACTAATTGTACGCAATAGCGACTGAATTTAGCCTTTAAGAAAAGGCCTAGCAGTCACAAGGGGTGTGTGTTACTAAGGGCAACTTCCTGGACTAGACATGGTCAGCCATGGGTTCTGGAGAGAAACATTACGCTCAATTTGTTTTTCTCAGTCTTCTCATATCCCCGTGATTGTTTCGTGGCGTCCAAGATGCATTTTGGCACCACCAAATAATAGTGCATTCTAAAGCATCAGTTGACTGAGAATGGAGAGGTCATTCGGTTATTAGATTTTTCTGCAATGACCGTGCTGTGTGAAATCCACTCTTCTGGGACCTGGTTGGGGAACTTTTGATTTTTGGGATGCGAGGAACGCCCCAGTAAGCTTGTGGTGTGAGCCTCCTTTCTCACATCACTGTCCTATTCTCACACACTCTCTCCCTCTCTGTCCTCTCTTTTTTCTATTTTTCTCACTCTCACTCTCTCTCTCTCTCTCTCCCTCTCCCTCCCCTCTCTCTCTCTCTCTCTCTGTCTCCAGAGGTGGATGAGTGTCTGGTGAGCCCGGTCATATGTGGCCCAGGTGTCTGCATTAACTCAGCAGACGGCTACACCTGCATTTGCGACTACGGTTACCAGCTGGATGAGGAGGGGACCACCTGTGTAGGTGAGAGGTTCGAGCAGCGCCACACATGACACCCGTCGGAATGGTCCGGCCTCAACTCTGACCCGAAATTTTATTTTTAGTGCCGACAAAAGACTAAAGATTTTTCATGCCATTTAAGTTTGCCAATTGGCTAGGAAAAAAAAAAAAACTTGGAACATGGATCCGGTGGAAGAAAGAATAACTGCCGTTTCAAATGTGTGGCCACTTTAGGCGTTTCCGTGCCTGGATCGCCTCGCAGTCCTGCCACTTCGTGGCTGAACGCTCGTTGACTTTGCTGGGTTTATACGATCCAAAAAAAAAAAAAAAAAAAAAACCCTCATTCTGGTGGTTTTGTGATATTCTTGCCATAGAACTCTGCGCCTTGTTGCCATGGTTTTCACCGAGCCGTTGCCTTGGCGCCGGTGCCTTTTTCTCTCCCCGCAGATGTGGACGAGTGTGCCCAGGGCCCGCCGCTGTGCGCCAACGGCCGCTGCAGGAACACGGACGGGAGCTTCCGGTGCGCGTGCCAGCCCGGCTTCGCCGCCGGCGAGGAAGGGACCAGCTGCGTCGGTAAACCCGTTTCCCCCCTCTCTCTCTCTCTCTCTCTCTCCAGTAACCCAAAAATACAGACGGGGGAACCAAAAAAAAAAAAAAAAAAACGGCGGTCTTGGCGTGGCTGTTTCCGCAAAACGAGATGTCTGGGGTAGATCAACACACGTCGAACCAGAACAGGACACATTTGGGATGGCGATTAGGCCTTTATTTAATTTAATTTGATTTGATTTATTTATTTATTTTACCAGTCTGCAGTTTTTCTCGTCTGGCTTGGACCAGCTTCATAGCAACATCCCCAGAGTGGGAGGCCTTTTTGTTTTTGGAAAAAGCCACAAAAACAGAGCATTAACAGGCATCCAAATAATCGTCTTGCCCCCATCCGGGATATAAATATTGTGAACACTGTGATTAGGTGGTTTCTGGTGTTTAAAGATGGAGTTTTTATTTCCCTGCTGACTGAAATGCCTGTTATGCATTATGGTGTGTGTGTGCTATGGCATCTAATGGGAAAGCAATATGCATTCATATTGGATGGAATATGTGTGTTTTATATACCAGGGTGTAGGATGGGGGTGCAGGAGAGGGGTCTGGTGTAGGATGGTGCAGGAGGGGTCTCATGGGTCAAAGGTCATATCTCAATAATAATTAAGATATATGCACATCCTGTTTAGTGGAGCGTGCTGAGCCAAGGGATCTATGATAAACGCGAGCAACACTCGTGATCTCCGACACACACCTTTATTGGATTCATAGATCTGTAACAATTAGTTTGAGAATGAAGTAATTAATCAGAAACAGTTTAATTGTATTTGACGATAGCTCACCCCTCCAGACAGAGACGTTACAGACTCTTTTGCTTTTGCATGTGCATTCTTGTGTTCACAAAACACCGGATCTGTGGGAAATAATTGGTTACAGGACCACTGGGGAGATGGGGGGGGGGGGAAGGGGGTATTCTGGAAACGAAACTGAATAAAATGTTTATTTTTCCTCAGTTCAGCTCAAAAACAGTCCATTAAGTTTCCCCCCTTTCCTCTTGCAGGAATAACCCCAGTCCCCCTTTACAAAAGTAAAAACATACATACAGGAACTCCTTCCCTCCTTCCTAAGGCCTCCACAGGAAGTTACTCTCACCCTCACATCCTGTAGGCATCTCTATGAATCCTGGTGCACACAGGTTGTGCACATCACTTCAGTACCAGAGCTGTGATATAGTAGCTATTTAAACCGTTATTCTTTCTTTGCCTTGTGTTGTTGAAGCATCTCCCAGTGCAGTCGCCATTTTGACTTGGTTCCTATTGCAGTATCAGTAGTAGCTTTCACATCCTGATTGACAACGAGCCTGTTGGAACTCTTTTAAGAGTTTCGAGCTGGCAGTCTTGCCAAAAAAACACCCTTCATCTCTGAAGGAAAAAAAAAACAACGGATAAAAAAAGGATCCAGCCGCGAGGAAGATTTAGATTGATGGGTATTCCAGAGAGGTGTAAGTAAATGGAAATCTGAGTGCTTGCAGAGAGAAATGCCCTCCGTTTCAACCTGCCCTCTTTTCCAGCTTATCGCACTGAGCTATTAATTAAACATAAACATATTGGGTACATGTATCTGAAAACATTTATGAGACACTGGCGGCGTTTGTCAAGTTTTAAAAATTGGTCTGTCTATTTAAAGGTTCTTTAATAGGTTTGTTGGGGGGAGAAGTCTTTCCTCCTTGAAGATGGATGTGGTCACTTTGCTGGATCAAAAGTTGTAATGAGTCACCGAACAGTGGTTTGATAACGGAGAGAGATCTGTTACCATGCCGTATTCTGTCACATAACAAAGCTCGGTTCACTTGGGATGGACCCAGCCTTCCGTAGACTCTCTGGGCTAATGTGATAAAGCAAACTCGTGTGGATTCTCTATCACATATTTCCCCACTGCACCTGTGTTGGATTGAGTTTTGCTCGGCTGTAATCTGATCTTTATTTTCCAAACGGGGCCAATTCGAAATGTACGCGTTGCCGCTGATTGGTCGGGGAATCGGACTATTTGTCCACAATTTGAATAATAACGTTTCTCAGGCACGATCTGCCCCAGGCTTAAATACGAAGTGCAGAAACTTTAGCCTTAGCCGGGGAGACGGACGACATCGTGCAGACGCTCTACTCTTCCGCCATGTCGGGAAACGTGTGGCAGGTTCATCCAAACCGCTGAAAGGATGCACAGGAAAAAAAAAAGTGGCGGGGGGGGGGGGGGGGGGGGGGGGGGTGGTGGAAGGGGGCGAGACAGAGAGAAATGCTGTCGTGCAAAAGTCTAGCCCCGGAGTACAAATGTGCAATTCATCTTGGACGACTTGTCTCACCAAGAAGAAGAAGAAGAAGGAGACGAAGAAGGCGAAGAAGAAGAATGGGCCGAGTTTGCAGACAGTCTTTAAAATGTCATGTGGAAGGGCGCCCGGAGAGTACGGAGTGCGGTTTACCCTCAGACAGCGCGGTTCGGGTGCCAGACGGGACACGACGGGGGCGAGACAGCGGGGGCGAGACTGAGGAGGCGTTGATCACCTCGGTGAGAACCCGCCCCCAGACCCCGTGCCCGTCGGCGCTGAACGCTGGTCCACCATGTAATGGCAGCTGGGGTTGATAAGGGCAGGCTGGCACTGCCACGCTGGTCCTCTGTGTAAACAGCAGCTGGGGTTGATAAGGGCAGGCTGGCACTGCCACGCTGGTCCACTGTCTAAACGGTAGATGGGGTTGATAAGGGCAGGCTGGCACTGCCACGCTGGTCCACTGTGTAAACGGCAGCCGGGGTTGATAAGGGCAGGCTGGCACTGCCACGCTGGTCCACTGTGTAAACGGCAGCCGGGGTTGATAAGGGCAGGCTGGCACTGCCACGCTGGTCCACTGTGTAAACGGTAGCCGGGGTTGGTAAGGGCAGGCTGGCACTGCCACGCTGGTCCTGTGTGTAACGGCAGCCGGGGTTGGTAAGGGCAGGCTGGCACTGCCACGCTGGTGTTGTGTGTGAGTGAGGGAAGGGGAACTGAACGCTGCTGGTGCGCTGTGCTGCAGCACTGCCTCTAAGTGTGTTACAGGTGGTTCAGAGGAAGGGAGAAGAGAGGTGGGATTTTTCTGAATTCTGTTTGCATCTCCCTCTCTTCCTTTCTCCCTCTCTCTTACTCTCTCTCACTCTCTCTCTTCCTTTTTCCCTCTCTCTTACTCTCTCTCACTCTTTCTCTCTCCCATCTCTCTCTCTCTTTCTCCCTCCCCATCTCTCTCTCCCTTTCTTACTCTCTGTCACCATCACTCATTCTCACCTTGTCCTATCTCTCTCTCTCCCCCCTCTCTATTTCTCTCTTTCACACTCTGTCTCACACTCTCACACTCTCTCTCTCACTCTCTCTCTCTCCCCCCCTCTCTCTCTCGCTCCACCCACCCACACCTCTCACCCTGCAGATGTGGACGAGTGCCTGACCCTGGGTGTTTGCGGTGACGAGGGCTTCTGTGTCAACAGCATGGGCTCCTACACCTGCCGGCACTGCGAGGCCGGCTACAGGATGACCCCGACGGGTCACTGTGCAGGTGAGGTTCCGTTCCCCTGGCAACCCGCCCCTCCCCATGGCACAGAGTAGCTTCACTCACCTCCAGCTCCAGTCATGACTTGCCTGCCATGTTAATGCACCCATTGTGAGTCACTTTGCCTAACAGCCTCAGTTAAATGGCTTCATTTTAATTGTAGTCATTGTTATTGTAAAGGGGGGGGGGGGGGGGGGGGGGGGATGGGATGGGGACAGTGAGGCAGTTTTGGTGGGGGTCGTGGGGAGGAAGAGGTTTGAAAGGGAACTCGGGAAGGGGGGGGGCAGAGCAGGGTTGAGAGTTTCCCTGTACCGGATGGGGGGAGTACAGAATGGGATAGAAAAGAGGTACGGAGAGATCAAAGGCTTTGAGGCAAAACCAACCCCCAAAGGAGGAAGGAAACTCAATTAAAAAACTCCAACAGCCCAGCCTATTAACTTGTTCTGATGAAGGTCACACTGCTTATAAACTTTTTAACACAATGGCACTATTGCACGTTCAGCAAGGACAACCCCTCTCAGCGAACTCTGTTCCCTTGTTAAAGCTCATCTACATTTGTTGGACAGTTGTTTTGCTTCAGTTTTGAGATTTTGGAGAATTTACAAATGAATTATAAAAGAGTTTTATGGATGTCTACAGAGTTTAATTCTCCTGTACAGTGGTGGTTGGGCTTTTTCAGTCTGTCTCCTCTTCTAGCTAGGCCTACTAGCTTACTGTAGCTCTCATGTTCTTTGAGAATTTTTATTAATCCCCCGGCACGTCTTCCACGTGTTTCTGTCGAATATTTGTCTGTTAAAATAACCCTCACCCCAAAGTTATTACCACTTTTGAAAACAGATTTCTGCCTTTAAACATTATTCTGTGGAAAAAAATGAACATAAAATTCATTCAATTCAATAGAATTCACGCGTGTGACAGAAAAACTGATTAAATTCATAATTCATGGTTCAGAAACCGCTAACACGGCTCACCTAGTTTGTGTGCTAACTTGTGAGTTTGAAATTGGAGAACACACTGCTGGAACAAGTGTTATCCGACTGAAATTCTCTGAAGGCAGTGAGAATCTTAATTCTTGTGGAATAATTTAAGTGATCGGAATCTGATTCATTAAAGCCTGTTTAATCGTCCTAAAGATTAACATTTTGTCTTGGAGGGATAAATCACCTCGGTAACATCCCGAGCTTTCAACGGCTCGTGGAAAAATTAATTAACACCATCCTCTGATGTCCAAAAAGCCCTTGCTGAGAACACTGAAAATAAATACAAATCAATAAGGCTGGAGGCAAGAATTAAAAACGCTGATTCAGCTCCCATATTTCCCACTCACAAGCTGTGGTGGGTCCTCTCCCCTTCACTTCTTGGCATCATCAGTTTTTCTCTTTCTCTATTTTCAAATTCTCATCACCCTTTCCACAAAATCAGATAGAGACACCTGCCATGACAATACAAAAAGTGTTGTTATTGTTGTTACTGTTTTTTGAGCATTTTAGCTGCTCATTAAAATATCTGGTGTTCTGCACAGGTATGGAAGGGACCAAGGGACACACACACGCAGCGATATAATGATGCAGTTGACTTCAGATCATATTTTTCCAGCTTTTCAGGGGCTAATTTATGTGTGTAAATATTTTGCCGTGTTGTGTGGCATCCCCTGAAAATACAGAACAGACCTCACGCTGCCAGGCTGTTTTCCGTAGCAGGTCCGCATTGCGTTTGATGCTGGTGTGGGCAAACTCATCCGCTGCTATTACGTCTGGTGCGCTTCGCTGACGAACCGCACGCAAAACTTTGTGCCGCACCTGCTACGCACACAGCGTAGGTGATCCTTAGCGGTTACCGTTGACCTATTTCTAACTGGTTCTCATTCTTTTCTGTTTCACCGATGACACTGATTTAGTGAAGATTCTCACAACAATGGGGAGAACCATTTGCAAATCCATGGATCATTTTGAAATGAATCATTTTTCATTGACTCTCCAACTTTTTCACGCTGTTGGCTAATGTTAGCCAGATGGACTGTTGCTTGTGGGTATTAAACTACTATTAGCCTTGTTGAATGCACTTTGCTTTTTTTTGAAGCACATTTCAGTACTTAACGGTAATAAACAGGTTCTTGGCTTTAAACTTGTTTGAGTTTAGAGCAAAGAACCCAGCGAAAATGTTAACTTTTCCTTGTAGGGACGTGGACCTAATCCTTCCTATAGTCTGTTGGGACAGTAGGACATTTGGGAAAGGTGCAGATGGGAAATAAGGGTGGTTGGGGGCAGGTTGGTTTGACCATACCGGGCCCCAGGAAGGGGGTACAGGGGTGAAGGTACAGAACAGGGCATCTTTTTGGAGCGGTGCACTTGTGTTGGGCTGTTTGATTTGAAGACAGCGAGGGGAGGCTGGATCACAGTAAGGCTGTGAAGATGTGGCTCAGTAGCCGCATGAGTTCTCCATCAGTTATCTGCAGCATCGTATACAGCGTCCATAAATAAAGCAGGAAGTGATTAATGGAATGGCTGATCCATTTGTAGATGAGCGGGTTTATAGTCTCTGTTATGTGCATAGTAGATTCTCCATTTTATTGTTGATGTAAACTAATGCAGTTTCCATACAGTGTAATGAAAAGGCCTATTGTCAGAATTTAATGGGTTGGTTTTTTTTTTTTTCTTCTTTCTCCTCCATACGGGATACTTCATTAGCAATATTATGGTGTACATCCAAGTAGTTAAATAAATGATCTCCACACTGTATAATTCACTCATCTCATTCCCCCCCCCCCCCCCCCCCCCCCGTGAGTTTGGAATAACACGCATTAATAAAATAAATGTGCTCGTTGCCAAATACAAAGGAGGGTGGATTGTGGGTTTGTTTCGCTTCACCGTATATACATTAAATCTCTCTCTCTCTCTCTCCCTCTCTCTCCCTCTCCCTCTCTCCCTCCCCCTCTCCCTCTCTCACAGATGTCAATGAGTGCTTGGACCAGGCCATCTGTCCCTCTGGGATGTGCACCAACACCCATGGATCATACGAATGCGAGCCTTGCCCCGAGGGCTTCGAAGGCAAGGGCGGCCAGTGTGTCGGTATGTGAAGAGCCCTAAAACCCGACCCCCCACCCCCACCCCCCCGCCTCACCTCCATTTTCCCCTGCCTCAGTTCATCCTCCACTTCACAATTCACACCAGGAGAGAGGGCTTGGCTCCGTGTTCCTGTTTCCTTTTCCAAATCTCTGGGAGTCGAATTAAAAGAATAACAGAGAATGAAATACGACGTATATCTTTTTTTCCCCCCTCCACTGCTCTCAGTTGATGTTGAGAAGACGAACGGAGGCTGATTCTTTAAGGAGGGGAAAAAAGAGAATGAACATCAAACCCTTGGTGCTCCGCTCGATCGCGGTCGCGTGCCGCGGCTCTGTGTGTGTGTGTGAGTGTGTGTGTGTGTGTGTGTGTGTATCTGTGTGTGTGTGTGTGTGTGTGTGTGTGTGTGTGAGTGCTGGCGTGTGTGTGAGTGAGTTAGGGTGTGTGTGTGTGTGTGTGTGTGTTTGAGTGAGTAACTGTGTATGTGTGTGAGTGCTGGTGTGTGTGTGAGTGAGTGAGAGGGTTAGTGTGTGTGTGACTCAGACAGGACAGCTTGTGCAAGCCAGGAGTGCTGCAGTGTCTCTGTAGACCTCCCTGTCATAATCACGCTCTGTGGCTCACCACGGCACCATACTACCATGGCTCTGTGTGTGTGTGTGTGTGTTTGAGTGAGTAACTGTGTATATGTGTAGACCTCCCTGTCATAATCATGGCTCATGGCTCATGACTCTGCGGCTCTGAGTGAGTGTACTCACCGAAGTGAGTATGAACTTTTGAGTATTTTCCATAAATACAATTGAAGGCGAAACCTCCTTTGGCATATTTATTTTTGACCCCGCAGCAGGTTAATCGTTTTGACAAATCCAGTTCAGATAGCGAAGCGGCTGTTGTGTGAAAGCGTTCTCTCCTTCTGAAACGAGCCACCACCCGCCCCTTCACTTAACCGGCTGGCGGCCGGTGGGTCGGGGCTCTGATTTAGACAAATCCCCCTTACGAAGGGAGTGGGATCGGGCCGAGACTGCGAGCACTCGAGCAGTTCCGCAATCAGGAGCTTCTATTTCGCAGCCGCTGGAGATGAAACTCATTCCGTCAGAGCGCAGAGAACACGCGTCTGCTGGGAATTCTTTTTTCTTTCTTCTGAAAAAAAAAAAAGCGCTTGTTTCTGCTCCATAGATCCGGGAGGTGGGGTGGGGGCGGGGGGGGACGGGACGGGGGGAAGGAGGCCCATCTCTGTTTCTGGATATCACGCCAGCTTTTAATTAGTTCATTAACCAAAATTGTTTACTTTTTTTTCAGCTACCGTTATTTATAAGCTTGTGAATTGCAGATGGAGACTCGTTCTCGTGTCCTTACATAAATCATTTTTTTGTTGTATTACTATGTGTATGAATGAACCAGCATTGATGCACATAGTTTATTTTCGCCAAGTGAGCTAGGGTAATTGGTGGAAACAAAAATCTGCATGCACCCCGACCTACGTGGTTTCCTCCCTTGCTATAGCCTTACTCACACCACCCCAGACACAGTTACTGCATTGCATTAGCAGAGTGTGGCAATAGCAATACTGTACATTCAGAGTCCATATTTATAGCTGGAGTTACATAACTGCTCTGCTCTGCTAGCAGTATAGTTCCTGGGAGGGAAAAAAAAGAATAATTTGGTCTGCAGTTGATCTCTCTCTCCCCTTTTCCAGTTGGACCACAAAATTGTTCTGACATTTAAATTAACACAAAAGTTTAATGTCGTTAATTATGTATGCGTATAATTAATAATGAACGTATAATTCAGATGTGTTCAATATTGAATAAGCTGCAATTTGGTCGCTCCTGTTATATTCCTTAGTTAAAACACCGTGTCAGTGCCACTCCCTGGTATTGAGAAAACCAGCTTAGATCACTGGGTAGAGGGGTTGGTCTTCCCCAGGGTATCACAGTTAAATTGTGGGGCCTGTCAGTCCAGCACAATAGGCTTCACAAAAAAACAATCTCAGCTCCCTGGAATCATGAGCTACAGCAGCACCGAAGAGAGACCTGGCACCAGAATTACACAGGCAGCGGTCCCAACAAAGTTGCTTCAATCCGAATATTTCATTCAACTGGCTTTAATTGAATTTAATGTCAGGGCGACCTTAAAGACTAATGATTTTATGTCCTGCCTATGTTTTGCAACCCTTTTACTGCATATATCCTTGAGGCTTTTACTATAACAAATTGAGTAAAGTACATAGTGAAGCGCTGTACTCAAGTTTGTCAAAAGGGGTCAGAGGTCATTGAAATGCCTCTCAGATCCCAGTACTTTCACCACTCACTTCTTGACGCCGCTGGCAACATTAAAGTTTTGTAAGAAGAGCTTTATCTGTAAAGGTCTGCATATATATTGTTCTTTTCATCTGATGATTTTGAAGCCCTTTACACTGAAGGGAGGATAGCCAACCTCAGGCACCAGTGTGTAATGCTCACTGGAGTGATGCTCAGAGTCAGTAGCCATTTTGTGCCAGAACGCTTCCCACACATTCGCTGGAGAGGGAGGGAATAACCGAAACAGTTGAACCGCGTGCTGTTAGGTGGCCTGGTTGAGGGCCAATTTGGGAGTTTTTTTTTTCCCCCAGGACAACTAGTGTATATTTAGGAGTAAGTACCAGAGTCCTGTGTGAGATTAGAAATGGAAACCTACTCAGGTCCCATAGCCACCATCCCGGACTGCTGCTCTCAATGCCAGTACCCCCCCCCCAATCCCCCCCTCCCCCCCAGCACCTCTATATTATCTTTTCCAGATGTGGTGGGGAAGACACGTTCTCTGTTGAAATGTCAGGTGATTGTACCCACCGGGTTAGCCATATGGTTCGCGGTGTTAAAAGCAGCAGCTTGTGGTTGAGCCGCGGAGTGTTTGTACACGAGCCGGAACACACACCGCATCATTCTGGGTGAGCGCTTATGAATGAAGGCAGACTGGAGATAATTAGGCTACGTGACTAATGATCCAGTCCAGGTACGGTATACCTCTGCAGCGCAGAGCACAGGCATCCACAGACGCCCGAATCAAACCGCCTCAAATACAGCCTCAGGGCTGCATGAGCAAGCCTGTTATTTCTTATTGGTGGAGAGCGGTTGTGTTTATTTCTTGTGTACCTTTACTTGTTTTGATTGTTGATGTTGAATTGAGTGGATATTTTTTTACAGTGTTCTTGTCTTCTCCGTGAATAACACAGGTGACCAAATGTCCAGAAATGTTAATGATACATTTAAAAATATGTATGTGAATATTTGCACAAATGTGTGTGCGTGTGTGCGTGTGTGTGTGTGCGTGCGCGTGTGTGTGTGTACGTGCGTGCGTGCGTGCGTGCAGCATATAACAGTGAGAAAAACAGGTTCTTCTTACCGGTTTGCTGGAGGCATTCTGCAAATATGTACTGTATTTTTAATGGACAGGAAAAAAAATGTATTTCAGAATACTCAAAAAAATATTGCTTTTCCCTCTCCGAGCCGAAAAACTGAATTCCCCCCCCCCCCACCCCTTTTTTTTCGTTTCTGGCGCAGACGTGGACGAGTGCCTCGACCCCGCGGCGTGCGCCAACGGCGAGTGCTCCAACTTCGAGGGGTACTTCGCCTGCGCGTGTCACCGCGGCTACCAGCTCGGCGCGGATGGCCGATCGTGCGCAGGTAACGTCTTCCTGCTGTATTTACCGACTTTTTCCGGTACGACGTCGCGTTTACGATCGCCCGTTAATCCGAGACCCGCCGCTGCTGCCAGGGCCCCCCCCCCCCTAAAAGAGCACCGGGGCCGATGTGTGTGTGGATGGATTTTAAATTAGGGATTTTTTTTATAAGGCCATTTTGTCCATTGAAATCACCACTGTAGGCTCTGGCTGGGAAATCAAACCGTGAAAGAGAGTAACTTTGCAGAAAATCCAAAGAATGTCAACAGGCATAAAACGGTATAAGGGATGAAATAGTAATAAGTTTTTACCCGCCTGTCACTCTTTTTTTAAATGAATATATATGATGTGGTTCATAATTACTTAAAAAAAATTTTCTTGGTTCAGCAGAAAACTGCAATTTTTATGAACTTCAAGCTCCAAGTTCCTGGTATGCCAGAACAGAATAACTTGGTTGAGACAGTCACCTTTGCATGCTTATGAATCATTCAGGCTGGCCCAGCAGGGTTCCACCTTTTTTACAGGTACGGGGGCTGGTTTGCCAAGCATATGGGAATCCTGATAAATAAGTGATGGTATTTCAATATCTAATAATGGCTGCTTTTCTGGAATAAAACCCGAAAAAATAGAAAGATTTTAATCCTGCCATGTCTGTGTCCATACTGCATGTCCTTGAATGTATTTTGTTTTCGGGAAAGTCACAGGAAAAAGTCATAAAAACAAAAAAGTTATCTTCTTGAAAATTCTTGATAAATTGCCTCAACCTCAAGCACACTATGTGCACCTTTCTTGCTAACTCACCAGCCTGACGTCAGACTATCAAGTCAAGCAATTTTTGATAGCTGACATTGCTAACAAATTGGCATGCTCAATGGCTTCTACAGTATAATATGCCCTCTGTCAGCAGTCATTGCTGACCAGTAGTCGCTGCCAGAAGCATCAAAGCATTTTGCAATGACTTAAAACAAAATAACGGTTAAACTATTTAAAATATTATATAAAAATATTTATCCTAGTGCCAGCTGCACTTTGAACATTATGCAGAACAAACAGACTGACAGAATGCCGTATTTAAAAAATTACTGATAAAAACAAGAATCATTTCACTGACAGTTGCATGCAGAATGCTGAGTGAATTCAAGGAAAACAGGCACACTATGCTAAATGCTTGTTTGAAGAGAGAGTTTATCAGCAGTCATTATATGTGCAGGGAGAGAATTCCACAGAGAGGGGGCGCTACAGAGCAAACTGCCCTGTCGTCCGTGGAGCGCGTGGAAGCGGATGGGACAGCTAGGGTGCAGAGTTTGGAGGATCTTGGGTAGCGGTCAGGGGTCTACTTGAGGAGAAGTTTCCTGATGTAATTCGGAGAACAGTTATAGAGGCTTTATAAGACTGTAATAAGGCTTTGAAGTGATTGTCATTGGTAGTTATTGGGGAGCCTGTGGGGCTTGTAGAGTATGTGTGTGGTATGGTCTCTGTGTGAGGTATGGATGAGGACATTCTGAATCATCTTCAGCTGTGTCAGGAGCCTAATCCATGCACTAATTTCTCAGTGTCTGTGACAGAGAGAGATGGCAGGACACAAGCCTAAGTGTGTGTGTGTGCGCACGCGCATGCGTGTGTGTGTGGAGGGTGGGGGGGGGGGGTTGTGTGTGGTGGGGGAGTGCCTGTGTGCATGTGCACGCACCTCAATGACGACGTTGGAGTCAGTTTTGACAACCAGGTTTCTGGCAGCAGAAGCTGGGGAGATTAGGTCTTCACTCAAGGACGAGGTCAACGGGTCCATTTTCTTCAACGTGCCCTTTGAACCAGTGCGTAAAAGCCCAGCCCCGTAAAAATAAACAGAACTTCATCCAGCAACTGATGCCATGTAAATGGTCAGCTGACATGGAGCAGTAGTGACATCACCCTTTTATCTCATGCATATTTGTCATTGGCACACGTAAAGTGTGGTGTTTGCCTGCTTGTGACGACGCACAGTTCAGCTCAGCTTTTCCAATTTGATGACGAACACTCAAATCAGTGCCTCTTTGTGGAAGAGAATGCCGATTTCTGTGAGCGGAGGCACATTGTGTTCCCAGATATTGTGAAATCACGGTGAGACGCAAATCCTTTCGGAATGCATTGGTGGGGTCGTGCTAACTGAAGTGATTTAATCGGCATGTGATGATGTTTTGCACAAGGAATCGGTGACCTCGGGGCTGTACGCTGAGTTTTTTAAAATAGTTTCCAAGCAGCGTAAACAGATGGTCCAGGAATGACCGAAACACCAGGCTAAATCAGCCATGGTCATCATGGATGGGCCCGTGCTTCACCACTCTCTCCACTGACTTTCAGACACAATGCCATGGCATTACATTGCAGGCATTTAGCAGACGCTCTTATCCAGAGAGGCTTACACAACTTTTTACACAGCATTTACATTGCATATAATCCATTTATACAGTTGGATATGTACTGAAGCAATGCAGGTGAAGTACCTTGCTCAAGGGTACAACAGCAGTGCCCTACCCGGGAATCGAAACTGCGACCTTTCGGTTACAAGCCCAGTTCCTTACCCACTGTGCTACACTGCCGCCCCATTACACAACATGCAGGTGTAATCCGTACAACAACCTTCATGTACCAGCAGAAAGTGCAATGTGTTAGCAGTAATTTATAATTTGATAAAACTATAAAAAATAAGTAATCCTTTAAAAAAATCTTCACGGCGAAGCAGTGGTGACCAAACAGTGCCAATGTTCCCTCCCTAAAAGAACTGTTTGTTATTTCTGCATGGCTATACAGATACCAAATGGTATTTTTGTTAAACGTTTTATTTGTAGTGATTTTGCATACATAATAAGACCAGACAGACAAGACATTCTTAAACTAGGTGGACCAAATGGTATTTTTAAAGTAGTCTTTCTTAAAAAACAAAAAAAAAAACTATTTTCCAGATACCAAGTGGTATTTTGAAAGCATTTTTTCTTCTGAAAATGTACGTTCCTTTCTCAGGGTAGCCAACTTCCCTGGGAATTTGACAGATACTGCGAGAAATGAGCCTGGAAAATCCTGTATTCACTCCCATCAAAAAATCCCATCAAAGTGTCATGGAAACTATAAATCTGATTTGAGTTGGAAAACGAGCCCTGTATTAGTGTTAAAGTGATATATGGCTTTATGGGTTATTTGGTATTACTTTTTGTTTTATTGTATGTTTTATATTGGCCCAGATAGGTTTTTTTTTTCTTGTCAGATAAAGGATATTTTAAAAGATTACTGTAAATAAATAAGCCTCTGCTAACCTACTAGCTTTACAATGGCTGCTAGAGGGGAATTCAGGGGTTTGTGGTCTAAAGCAAAGAACTGCCCTTCAGCTAACTTAAAAGTAGCTTGTACAGTGATGTTGTGTTTGCAGACATCTATGAGCAAATTATTTACTGATTATTCAAAATTATTATCATAAATAGTAATTTTTATATTTTGCTGGTGCGTATTTCTTTGAATGCAATGCTCTCAGGTTGCATGAGCTGTAGGAAATAATTCCAACTGAAAATAAAATTAAATGTGATTTATTGAACAATAATCAGGTAATATACTGTACATGCCTGCAACCTCTGGAGGCATAACACTGCTGTTATAAAGCCCTACTTCCTTTAAATCCTTCAGTGATTACCACAAATGCCTTCTACATTCCATAAAATGGCTGCTTCACCTCAGCTCCTTCACCAAGAGACTAGCCTCTAATCATATTTAAATTAAGGTGGAAGCAGTGTTCAGGTTGAAAGCACTGTAGTGGGAACTAATTAGAATTTTTTAATATAAAAATGTATTTCATGGGCAAATGATTACATGTAATCCTGGACCATAAATATGTAAAACTTTGGATTATTTGAAAAAGATGTTATGGAATAGCTTTCCTGTTTTGTTTACTGTAGAGAGGCCAAGTACCAATACAAATGTACAGACTACACACATCATGCATGTAGTCAAACTGAATTAAATGTCATAATATTGACTAAATATGACAGCCCAGTTTTACAGCTCAGAACTGCACCTTTGCTAGAAGGGAATACACTTTCAGTATGTCGACCAGTTGTAGCCCAAATAAAATTCAAGTCTCTGGCCTTAGCCTGTCATCTAGGAGCTGCACCCTCTTACCGAGAAATTTATGATCAAACCTTACACTCCCGCTGGATTACTCCACTCCATGTCCTCAGGTCACCTTGCTGAAACTTTCTTGTTCTCTGTTTGTTCTAATTTCGTTATTTTGGTGGAGGTCACACAGTGTTTTTAAGTTTATATCTCCAGCACTTACTTGAGAGACATTTCCCACTGTGAGTATAGCCTATGGGTAGGTCATACGTAATAAGTGTCGGATTGCCCGCATCTATAGCTTTCTGAGTAAAACTCTTTTTAAATGGGCTAATGAACAACAGCACATGCACATTTGTTCTGATGAAGGCTTGGTAAATGGTAAATGGACTGCATTTATATAGCGCTTTTATCCAAAGCGCTTTACAATTGATGCCCCTCATTCGCCAGAGCAGTTAGAAGTTAGGGGTTAGGTGTCTTGCTCAAGGACACTTCGACATGCCCAGGGCGGGGTTTGAACGCGGCAACCTTCCGACTGCCAGCCAATCGGTCTTACCTCCTGAGCTATATCGCCCCGATAGCCGGCTTGCTATAGCCGATGTGTTAACACTGTTGCCGGATAAAAGCTTTTATCGTAGAGCATTATATCAAGTTTCACACCTTACTGAACCTTCCCTAAAGCTTCCCTCCGCTTGGTTCTACTCCTGTGTACTCATGCGCTTGGTTCTACTCCTGTGTACTCATGCACTTGGTTCTACTCCTGTGTACTCATGCACTTGGTTCTACTCCTGTGTACTCATGCGCTTGGTTCTACTCCTGTGTACTCATGCGCTTGGTCTACTCCTGTGTACTCATGCACTTGGTTCTACTCCTGTGTACTCATGCGCTTGGTCTACTCCTGTGTACTCATGCACTTGGTTTTGGTGTTTTTGGCACAGATGTGGATGAATGCTGGGATGAGAGAATATGCTCCAGGGGTCACTGTCAGAACACAGAGGGGTCCTTCATCTGCAGCTGTGGGCCGGGCTTCAAGGTCTCACTGGCCGGGGACCAGTGTGATGGTAAGTGTCCTCCGTGTGTCTGTACACACACACGCACACACACACACACACACACGCACACCTAGGCTTGTGTCCTGCCATCCCTTAGTGCATGCATTTATCACATCTCATTGAGACACATCTATGTGTGTGTGTGTGTGTGTGTGTGGTTAATTGCACACAACAAAAAAACAATATAGCATTATTCTGTTACCATAGTACTTCAGCAAAGACAAATGCCCAATTTGAATTAAAAAAACAGGCAATTGTCTTTACAAACTAATGAAATCAGTGTCCAGCTTTCCTTTTGAAATAGTTTTGTTAATGTCGTCATTAGAAAGCCACTTTTTGTCTTCCCTATTCTTTACCGGCCGAGTGTAATCCTTTAATTTTTAAATTGTACAATCTGCTCCAGGTATTTTTTCAAATAGGTTTCTGACTAGTTTTAAACCCTAATCAGAATATTAATGATATTTCTACAATGCATCCCTCCAAACATGGAAAATGTATTGCTGTTTTTTAAGGGCCACTATTTCATAAGTTTTTCTGACGTAGGTGCGTGAGGTGGGGGGGTATATACACGTGTGGGGGAGAGGTGCATGATGGGGAGGGGGTAGGCGCATGGTGGGTTGGCTCATGGGGGGGGGGGGGGGTGGGTATGCGCGTGAGGGGGGTGAGGATAGGCACGTAGGCGTGTGAGTGGGGGGTATGCGTGTGAGGGGGGTGAGGATAGGCACGTAGGCGTGTGAGTGGGGGGTATGCGTGTGAGGGGGGTGAGGATAGGCACGTAGGCGTGTGAGTAGGGGGTAGCCGTGTCAGCAGGGTGCCACCGCTGCTGCATTAAACAGCTGCTGCTGTCGCCGCTTTCGCAGATGTGGACGAGTGCCAGGAGCTGGTGGAGCCCTGCGGCAGCGTGGGGCAGTGTGTCAACAACATGGGGTCCTACCACTGCAGCTGCCCCCAGGGCTACCAGCAGGTCAATGGCACCAGCTGCCAAGGTGAGATCTCGCTAGCGCGGGTACTCGTGCACGAACACACACACACACACACACACACACACAGTAACAGGCAAACGTGCACATACTGTAAATGCATACCCAGACGCTCACACGCGCACACACACACACACACACACACACACACACACTCACTCAGACACACATACTCATTCACGCACGAACACACACAAACAGTGACAGGCGAACGTGTACACACACACGCAAACATACTGTAAATGTACACTTGGTGACACACAGCTAGAGGTACACATGTATGCATGTATGCATGCAAGCATAGAAACTCCATGCTGCATGTGTGCCTGTATCTACACATACAAAAGCCTGCACTCATGCAACTATGAACATAAATACCATAAAAACCCAAACACTCACATGCATGCACGCACTCACACGCAGACACACTCGCACACACTCGCACACTCACACACACACACACACGCACACACACACACACCCCTCTCCTGCACCTGTTTGGGGAGCTGCAGCCTGCCCGTTGGGGGGGGGGGGGGGGGGGGGAGGGGGGAGGGGGGGGTGTGTGACTGAAATCAGGCCAGGGGGGGTTGTTGACAGGCCGGTCAAGGCCTGCAAGGCTTCCAAAGGCACCCCCCCCACCCCCGTGGCGATGGAGGCTGACGTCAGGTCTGGTCTGCGGCCTCTCTGTTCCTCTGCCCCCCCCCCCCCCCCCCCCCCCCCCCGCAGATGTTGACGAGTGTCTGGACGACCCCGAGCTGTGCGGCCCCCACGGGGAGTGTCTGAACACCGAGGGCTCCTTCCAGTGCGACTGCGGGCCGGGCTTCACCGCCAACCAGGACACGCGCACCTGCGAGGGTAAGCCTGCCGCCCCCCCGCCCCCCCCCTCCATGTACCCCCCGACCCCCCCACACACCCCCCCACACCCCCCCTCACGGGTTCCCCCTCCGTCTCCGTAACAGTCAGACACCTCCACCTCCACCTTACCCCGCTGTCAGCCTCTGGCTACCTAATCCCATTCAGACCTAGCGCTGAACAACAAGGCAAATCCATGTTCCCCGACAGCGTTTTCAATCACCCCCCCCCCCCCCCCCCCCCCCCGAAAACCCCTGTTCTGCGGTCGCTATGTTATTCCTCCCAGCGGGGGCTCGCAGGCAGGCGGTTACCGAACCCTTCGCCCCTTTCCCCCCCGTGTCGTGTTTCCGGCGAGGCCCAGGCCGTCTGTGAAAGAGCTTCTCGGGCCCGGGCTCTGAGCCGACGCCCATCGCAGGTGATCCTAAAGCGTGGCGTCGGTTTGGGGAGAGAGGATGTCGGGGTTTTTTTTGGGGTTTTTTTAGTCGTCGCAGAATGAACATAAGGTGACGACGTCTATGCCTGCCATGCTTTGATTTGATTGGCCCGTTTGGCGTACGCTACCGTGTCTCAGGTTCAGAGGTGCAGATGGAGCAGTTAGGGTGGGGCTATGACCTTCTGACACCGGAGGGGTACTGAGGGACCCTGGTGCTACTTCGTTATACTGCCTAGGCACAAAGGAAATTTAGAGCAGTACAAGAGGTGAGAATATCGGCCTAACAGGATCTAAGGCCTGTCTCCTGCCATTTGTCTTTTTTTGCCCCTTGTAGGGCCGATCTCACTTAAAGTTAGGAAGTTAACTGAACTTTTAACTTGTGTTTTAAAGACATTTTGGTGCATTTGGGACAGGGGAAGTGCTGATTTGCGAAAATGTGGACTCGTGGAGAGCAGCTAGTCTCTGTTTGGAGGAAAAAGAAAAAAAAAGAACGCCCCAAACCCTTTATCGCCACCCCCTCTCACCTGGTCTCCCAGGTGACTGCAGTTCCACAGAGCTCACCTGAGGCACACCTGCCATCATCGCTGCTCCTTCCCCTATCGTACCTCAGCGTTGCCTTTGGAAGGACAGGTTTGATTACTTCTGCAAATTACTTCTGCAAAATGCCCATCCCTGCAGCGGGGGGGAGGTCTGTGAGCTGTTTAAAATGCCTGTCCCTGCAGCGGGGGGGAGGTCTGTGAGCTGTTTTTAAATGCCTGTCCCTGCAGCGGGGGGGAAGGTCTGTGAGCTGTTTAAAATGCCTGTCCCTGCAGCGGGGGGGGAGGTCTGTGAGCTGTTTAAAATGCCTGTCCCTGCAGCGGGGAGGAGGTCTGTGAGCTGTTTAAAATGCCTGCCCCTGCAGCGGGGGGGGGGGGGGCGGGAGGTCTGTGAGCTGTTTAAAATGCCTGCCCCTGCAGCGGGGGGGAGGTCTGTGAGCTGTTTAAAATGCCTGTCCCTGCAGCGGGGGGGAGGTCTGTGAGCTGTTTAAAATGCCCATCCCTGCAGCGGGGAGGAGGTCTGTGAGCTGTTTTAAATGCCTGTCCCTGCAGCGGGGGGGAGGTCTGTGAGCTGTTTTAAAATGCCTGTCCCTGCAGCGGGGGGGAGGTCTGTGAGCTGTTTTTAAATGCCTGTCCCTGCAGCAGGGGGGAGGTCTGTGAGCTCTTTAAAATGCCTGTCCCTGCAGCGGGGAGGTCTGTGAGCTGTTTTTAAATGCTTGTCTCTCCAGCGGTGAGGTCTGTGAGCGGAGCTGGTTGTCTAGACGAAGGGGAATGTTTTGTACAGCCCTCCGCCTCGCTCACGCTCTCTCTGTGGGACGGCTGGACCGGGTGGGAGCCAGAACGCTATGTGCGTCTGCGTCCGGCCCAGACTGTACATAACAGAGTCTGCAGTGTGTGTGTGTGTGTGTGTGTGTGTACCTGTGCGTGTGTGTGTGTGTGTGTGTGTGTGCGTCTGCTCTGGCCCAGACTGTACATAACAGAGTCTGCAGTGTCTGTGTGTGTGTGTGTGTGTACCTGTGCGTGTGTGTGTGTGTGTGTCTGCTCCGGCCCAGACTGTACATAACAGAGTCTGCAGTGTGTGTGTGTCTGTGTGTGTGCGTGTGTGTACCTGTGCGTGTGTGTGTGTGTGTCTGCTCCAGCCCAGACTGTACATAACAGAGTCTGCAGTGTGTGTGTGTGTGTGTGCGTGCGTGTCTGTCTGTGTGACTGTGTGTGTGTGTATGTGTGTGCGCATGTGCGTGTGTGTATGGATGCGTGTGTGTATGACTGTTTGACAACATATGACTCATCGTGAGGAGACTTTAGTTTGTTTTTGTTGCATTTTGGTGCTTTCAGTTTGCTTCTTGCCTCCTGGTATCCAGGCTAAAGGCGGTAGTGTGAGACTCTGCCCTCAGTCCCATACGCACAGCCCTGTTTTTACCCAAGTCTGTAAAGTGCGGTCTGTGGTCCCCGCTGTGTTTCACAGCCCAGAATGGATTTAACAGGTGAGTGAAAGGAGACACATTAACGTCGCTTAAGGAGAAAGGCGAGAGTCTCCCAGCTGGAGCGTGGAAAAACAACCAAGAGAGACGGAACGGGGGTGGGGGGAGGGGGGCAGGACAGGGGGGCAACAGCATTTCTGTCAGGACGGTGGAAACCGCCTTCTAGTTCCACATCTTAGCTGTCGGCCACCGGGGAGCTAACCAGAACCACCTGTGATCAGAGGGAAAGGCCCCAAAATCAGCTGTGGGACAGCCCCCTAAAACACCTAAATCAGCTGCAGGACAGACCCCCTAAAACACCAAAATCAGCTGCAGGACAGACCCCCTAAAACACCAAAATCAGCTGCAGGACAGACCCCCTAAAACACCAAAATCAGCTGCAGGACAGACCCCGTAAAACACCAAAATCAGCTGCAGGACAGACCCCGTAAAACACCAAAATCAGCTGCAGGACAGACCCCGTAAAACACCTCAGCTCCTCGGGTTGGGTGGCCTGTTTGCTTTGGGCTCCAGAACCACCGCTCGGACCTAACAGGGACTAGACTGGAAAGGAATCAGAGGAGAGGCCCTCCCCCAAATCAGCCAAAAGTACCCCCCCCCCCTCCCCCCAGGCACACAGCTTGTCCTCCCATTACACGCTGAAACAGAGGTTAGAGGGGTGCAAATTTCACAGCTGGGTTTTAGGCCCTAGTTCTATTCTGTTCAGAGTTCTGTTCCACCAAATACTACAAAATCACGTTCATATTATTCTTTAGAAGTTGATGGAATTTGTTGAATTATTGAATTTTTTTGGTCACGTCTATCACTTATAATATTACCATTTGTATATTCACGTCACATCAACTTCAAGACCATTGTTCTAACTGGCACTTGAAATTAATGAAACGCTGTATTTTGTGATTTGTAATACGTCACTTCGGCGTTGAAATGTCATCCGTCTGTCTGCATTCACGTCCACTTATCAAAAATCGCTTAAAATATGAATTTACAACTATCAATTTCATGAGTTTCATACAGTTTCTGGAGAGAATCAGAAGTTGACAAAGGTGTTCAGTTCAGCAGAGGCAACAAGACGGCACACCAGGACACAAGGATACCTCTGTGTTGAACAAAACCAAGGCTGCACGTGAGGTTGCGTGTATTCACTGGACCCTGGAACTCCCTCCCTCCCTCCCTACCTACATTTCCAACCACAAATGACAACACATCTGCATTTCCCAGCGAGAAACTAGGACATTTTGTTTTGTAATCCACCGCTCTTTCTTCAGTATCATTTGCACAAATTGGTCCAGATTTTTTCTCTCCCTGTCTCACACTGCCCTCCTCTCTCTCTTCCTCTGCCTGTGGTACGTAACGAAAATAAAAGAGTGCCCTTGTTTATTGGGAGGGATGCAAATCTGAAGTTCGGTTTTCAAGAGTTTCCCAAAAGGAACGCGGTGAGGAAGTGGCGAGAAGTGCTGGAAGATGAAGTCCGGAGTGAAGTGGGTTATGAAATACTGCCCTGTGAAAGTGCCCAGCGGTGCGTCTCCTTCTGTTAACAGCCTGTGGCAGCCTGGAATACTGCGCCTTTCTGCTCTCCAACTGCCAACCGTCAACTGCCAACTGCCAACTTCCAACTGTCAACTGCCAACTTCCCACTGCCGTATGCTGGAGCCTGCTGCCCAGGAACCTTCCAAACCTGGAATGTTAACGGATAAAACTCCGCAAGTTAACGCAGAAACAGGCTCGTCTCGTAAAAAATGTGTCCAAGTTCAGATTCGCAGACTAGCTAATAGCAGGATAATGTTGGCCGTGTTTGGCCGATTCAAATGAAGTGGAGGGCTTGTGGGTGGCCGTTCGCATTAGTTGCTGTCATCTGCAGAGGTGAGAAGGAGGAAGGTGTAGAGGGCTAATTTGCACCCAGAGAGGGCTGCCCTGCCGTAATCCCGGGGGGGTGGGGGGGGGAGGCTAAATTACACTCATAGATTACAAATGGGCCTCTCTGCCTTTTTGGGGGTGCCGCATTTTTGTATTCCTGAGAGTAAGTACTGATGTTCTCCACTACCGTACATGGCTCTGGATTACAATGTCTGCCAAGTGATTGTAATGTAATGCAAAAGTCTGTTTCTGATTAGCTGTGGTCCGCAGCTGCAGTCTACATCTCCACATCTGACGTACATGTCTGTGCTTCCCCCAGACCCCCCCCCCCCCCCCCCCATAACATCCCCTTCACAACCAAGCTGAAGTTCCTAGAAAGACGATGAGCTCACTCCATCCCTATGCGATTAAGGACTCTTGCTGTTAATTGGCCGTGTGAATTATGGGTGCGTCTGAGAGTGTGTGTGCGTGTGCGTGTGTACGCGCTTGTGGTCGTCTCTCGTAATAACTGCAAATTCCTGAGGAGTGTGTTCACAAGTAACCACCCCTAAGAAACATCTGTAAAGCCCAGTGCTTTCCCTGTGGGTTCTCAGTGCTCATTTCATTACATGTTGAAGCATGTGTTCCATTCCCCAATTACATAAGCCCTTACCACAGCACTCAATCCGAAGCATGTAATTGTGACATGAAGCCCCTGGAAAAAGAAAGAAAAAAAAAAAGGCAATGACGTGACACTTACGATATTCATGTGGCGACTGGGTACTTAGTGCTGCTGCTTCTCTTGCTTAGAAATGCGCACCCAAATTAATTGTCCAAAATAAGCTCGCTTCCTCTCGCTGGAAAAAACAGGGCAAAAAAAAAAACCTGAAACGGCACCAAAAGAAACGATTCTCGTCTGTGCTCTCCTTCCAAAAATCACAGAGAGCTGTCCACATGCCACTTTCTGTCCTCAGAAAGAGAGAGAGAGAGAGTCCAGCGGCTCAAACAGGTGTCTGTCTCTTGCAGATGTGGATGAGTGTTTGGAGGGGACCGGGTGTCTGTCTCTTGCAGATGTGGATGAGTGTTTGGAGGGGATCGGGTGTCTGTCTCTTGCAGATGTGGATGAGTGTTAGGAGGGGATCGGGTGTCTGTCTCTTGCAGATGTGGATGAGTGTTTGGAGGGGATCGGGTGTCTGTCTCTTGCAGATGTGGATGAGTGTTAGGAGGGGATTGGGTGTCTGTCTCTTGCAGATGTGGATGAGTGTTTGGAGGGGATCGGGTGTCTGTCTCTTGCAGATGTGGATGAGTGTTTGGAGGGGATCGGGTGTCTGTCTCTTGCAGATGTGGATGAGTGTTTGGAGGGGATTGGGTGTCTGTCTCTTGCAGAAGTGGACGAGTGTTTGGAGGGGACCGGGTGTCACGGTGGCTCCTGCGTGAACACGAGGGGCTCGTACCGATGCCGGTGCGATAGGGGCTACCGCCTGCATGCCGATAGCGACACCTGCCTGGGTGACACGTCACGGGCCCGCCCCTCTGCGGCGTGTCCCATCATGCCTTGCGTTGTCGCCATCAAAGCAAGAGCACGGCTTTCGATCCGTTGGGTCTTGCGTACTGATTCTTGCGTACTGAGAAGCTTCTTCCTGTCGGCTTCCTGTTGACATGCTGAGGTCCTGAGAGCCGACAGTTTGTCTGTCAAGTCCTCCCCTGCAGTTCACTGGCTGTTCAAAGATCCCCTTTCCGCTTTCCTGATATTCCACATGAATAAGAAAACTTGTTCTTTTTCTTAAACAAAGTCAGTGCATTTTTCTTTTAAAATGTTTGATGTATTCTTGCAGAATTCCATTTATTTTAGGAGTGTCACACTGTTATGCACCTACTTTTGACATGGTGCATTGTTTTGGGGGATGTGCAGCCATTGATTTTAGTCATTCATGTTCCACAGTTACAGCACGAAAGTAAGGTTTCACACTTCAATTCCGTCATGTCTTGCTTGTGACACATACAGCGAGCACCACACTTTGACCCGCCATAATTACACTCATGGTTAAGGTTCATTGCCCCCACCCCCCACCCCCCATCATGATCTCCACTGGCACCCCTTCAGCCTGAACACCCTTGCATTGTTGTGACCCCCCGTGACCCCCCGTGACCCCCTGCCCCCCCCCCCCCCCCATCATGATCTCCAGTGGAACCCATTCAGCCTGACCCCCCTTGCATTGTTGTGACCCCCCATGACCCCCTGCCCCCCCCCCCCCCCCGCCATGTAGCGTGAGCTCTGAGGCCTGTGCTCTTGCGCAGATGTTGATGAGTGCGCACTGCTGGGCCAGAGCATATGTGGGGCGTGGCGCTGCGAAAACACCCCGGGGTCCTACAAGTGCGTGGTCAACTGCCCCCCCGGCCACGCCCTGGGACCCAACGGCTTTTGTGCGGGTGAGTCCCCCCCCCCCCCCGATGGGCCGCCCTCCGTGGAGAACATTCTTTCCTTCATTCCATCCTTCATTTTCCATGCCCATTTCTGGCTGGCCATCGATGCTGGGGTCAGTTCCTATGCTTGAGGGGGTTGTAGGTTTTTTTTTCTTCTTTCTTGGATTCGAAAGCTCCATCTTGAAAAGGGTACCGGTGGTATGGGGGAAGTATAAAGTTCTCTATCTGTAATCATTGGCCTGGATTCAAGTGAGGGGACTGGTAGGGACTGGATATGAGGAATTCACCCCAGCTCTGCTCTCAGTACATACTTGCAAAACACCTGTAGCCAAAAACTACTAATACTGTGTGCGTGAAACGTCACCGCCATCCATTGCTGTGTGGTCACCATCTCTCCATCTCTTGCAGTTGAGCTTATTTCATGCTTGAAGGTGCTCAGCTAGCTTGACTTTCGCGGTCCACCTTGGGGTTCCAGTAGGGCAAACTGAAAGCTTGAGCCTGGTTAACCCCTTTTTCAGCAGGCAAAACCGTTCCAATCTGTCACCCCCAGCGTTCAGGACCACAGCCTGGTGTCCCAAGCCTCAACCTGGGACATGAATATCGCCCCCTGTTGAGGTGTTGAGGTGTTGCGGGTGCACTGAAAAACTTGTGCACTCTCGGGTCTTGCGGCTAACTCCACTTCTTAAAACTGGTCTTCGGATGAGACGGCAGTTGCTGTTGGATTTGATGTTACTCTCTTGCTACCTTCCGCAAGTTTCTTTTTCTGCCTGCTGGTGTGCGATGGGTCTGCTTCTGCACACGTTCCATAAATGTGCACTGAATGCGCAGTGTGCAGACGGGTTTAGTGTGACATGCTTAATAACAGACATTCCCGTTGTAAACATTATTAGACATTCCCAATTGAAATGATTCCTTAAAAAAAAAACATGCACGTGGAAACGAGGCACTAGCGTATCCTACCAAGGTCAAGTGTGTTGATGCTTCTCGCCCTTACAGTAAAGTATCATTTGGGGTGTTTCACTGTGCGTGTGCCTGTCGACACGCCGTGTTGTGTGCTGACCTGATTGGCTGCTTAATCGCAGGGGGCGAGCCCTCACTCATTGTGATGTCACACAAGGAGTGGGGGGGAGAGGGAGGGGCCTGGCCTCCCTCACTAATGTTTCTTCCCATGTGCTGACCTCTGATTGGCTCATTAATCCCAGGGGGCGGGCCCTCACTCATTGTGATGTCACACAAGGAGTGAGGGGGGGAGGGGCCTGGCCTCCCTCACTAATGTTTCTTCCCATGTGCTGACCTCTGATTGGCTCATTAATCCCAGGGGGCGGGCCCTCGCTCATTGTGATGTCACACAAGGTGTGGGGTGGGGGGAGAGGGAGGGGCCTGGCCGCCCTCGCTGACGTCTCTTCCTCTCCGTGTCGTTCGCAGACGTGGACGAGTGCGCGCTCAACAGCACGGCGTGCGGCCCGCACGGCTTCTGCGAGAACGCCATCGGCTCGTTCCGCTGCGCGTGCGACCGCGGCTTCCAGGAGTCCCCGGACGGGCTCGGCTGCGTGGGTGAGTCAGCGCCTCGGTTACGCCATGCCCGTCGCCACATTTTGGGGAGGGGGGGGGGCGGGGGTAAGGAGTAGGTGGGGGTGAGGACCAGTACTGACTGACACCAGTACCAGAACAGGAGACTACATTTGATGAGATTCTTCTGTAATAACCACAATAACAACAGCGTCATGTAATAAATCCACACAGGTGTAGCATGTAAAAAACATAATTATGGGTCTGTTCTTTGTGGAAAGTCACACACTTGAAGTGGTCGATTGCAGCCTTCTCTACTTTTCCTTTTTTAAGAATGGGGGCATGGGTTTCGGTGTGTAGCAACCCATGGATTGTGCTCGCATGTTCACCTGTGCATTTGAAACGAGCGTCAATTACTCTCACACCTGTGAATTTATATACAGTATGTTGACCAGCTTGCTGGTTCTAAAGGTGCTTTACCAGTGAAACATTTGACCATCCCTGTGTATTTTTACTTCTATTTAGTTTAGTATAAATCATTTAGTGTATTTGGTCTTTATTTTGGTTTAATTTAGTGCTGTTTAGTTTTAGTGCTCTCAAATAAAATAGAATACATTTCCAAATGACCATAGAGCAAATGAACGAAACAGCACACGCGCACACACCTACACACACACACACACACACTCAGGTCTTCTTCAGAGAAACTTGACAGCCATGTGCCACACAGGCTTCTTTTAAAGCACACATTGGCTTTGCCTTCACAGCCCAAAAGCAGCTGTGCCACACCCATAACAGAGGACCTATTTTAAGCGTAGTTATACCACAGCATGTTCGTGTCAGAGGTTATTAAGCTTTATATTATATCATACGCCGCTGTAAATAGGGTAAGTGTAGGAAAGCTTGCAATGCACAGTGCATACATTTATCAGCTAAGATTGTCAGAGGAAAACACAAGACTGCATTTAACACTGGAAGAGCCTCTGACAGCAGACTGTCTGTGCGTGTATTAATAGTTTAATAGCGTTCATACCCCTTGCCATTATTTATCGGTTAATGTGTCTGAGGAATTGTGCGTGTAAGGGTGTTTTTAAGCAGTGCTGTTTAGTGTGTTTCCTCATCCTTAAAAGCAACCAGCTGTTACAAAAATCTTATCACTGGGCTTAGAACATGTGGTGTCATAATCTTTATTAAATATAACTCATCCACGGGTGCAGGTGAATCCGTGAATCAGTGTGAATGTGTGCTTGTTCCTCTGAGCTAGCATACTTTGTGTCCTTCATGTTATTAACACCCAATATTCTTGATTTGTCATTTGGAAGGCTGTTCAGATATTGTCAACATTAAGTACACATACAAATAATATCATAACTTTTTATGATATTTTAAAATTTCTAAATGTACACAATATAGTTATTTGTGCTGAGAAATGTGTTTCATAAAATATATGAAATATATTAAATCGTGCCACTTTTGTCTCATTGGGATACATCTATTATCAACGGAATGTTTTTTTAAGCACAATATTATGTACCATATGTGCAAATATATTGCTCAATAAATAGGGTCTGGTCTTCAGTATATTGCACATATATTCATTGCATAAGGATTGGCAGACAACCCCCAGTTGGGACTTACGGGGTACCAGCTAATCTGTCACGCTCTAAAAACATGCTCTGGCTCAGTGCACCAGATAGCACCCCCCCCCCCCCCACCCCACCCCACCCTGTACCCCCCATCCAAAATGAAAAAAAACCTGTTATAGGGAAGAAAAAAAATAAAACTAGCCATGCCAGGACTTTGATTGATGCAACCGTTTGTGTTCATTCGATTTGAGGTGCGCATGCTGGTAATGTTTTAAACATGTTCCCCTGGTGTCTGCCCCGAGTCCTTGGCCGAGCAATTTGGGGGGGGGGTGGGGGGGTTCTGGCGCCGAGACTGCAGAGTGGAATACACCCCCCCCCCCCCCCCTCACTTAGTGGAGTACACAACCAACCCCCCTCCCCTCAGTGGAGTACACCAGTATTAGATCTGTGAGTCCCCCCCCACCCCCCCCCCCCCCGCTGCCTCTGCTGCTAATCCGCTCTGTAGAGATAGATTCAAATACGTATGGCCCAGAAACAGGAGCTACCGTGGATTTTCCCTCTTAATGCACCGATGTGAATGACCTCCAGGGTTTTCCTGTGTGTGTGTGTGTGTGTGCGTTGTCTGTCAGTGGAATATCAGTGAAGTACAAAAAGAAATGGAAATCCTGGACCTGTGATTGATTGAAAAAGTCGAATGCAGAATGTGTGGAGTTACCGGAGCATATCTTACTGATAAGTTGTATTAACATTATACAGCCTCCTGTCTTTGCTTCCTAACGCCATTGCTGAGTTGACTCCTCACCCTGCCAGTGTGGGGGGGAAGAGTCTATCAGAAAGGAAATTGCTTGTGTTCTTGTGTCTCTTACACAACGCAGGGGCATTAGCCGGCTAATCATCTGTAGCCTTTTTCTTTTTTTTTTGCCGCCTGGCTAAGGCAGCTGTCGGCAATACGCGGGGTCTCCGCTTCCCCTTCCAGCAGGAAACCGCTGCGCTGACAAGGCTGTCAGATTACAGCGCCATTTACGGAGCAAGAAACAACAACAGGAAATGGCCTGTCTTTCCTCCCGTCTTCTGAGCGGGGGGAAAAAAAAAACTGATGTCTTCCTCCTTTCTCCACTGCTTTATTTTTCCAACAGCGTCTCACTCGTCCTTTCTGGAGAGAGAGAGAACCCAAACAACAACGTGATCGTGTGATCAAGTTTAATTAAACGCACATTTTTTTGTGGGCGATTTTGGGGGGCGGGTTGGATGGATGGGGGGGGGGGGGGTTGGTGGTTGAGGGGGAAGTGTGGGGGTGGTGAGAGGGGCAACAAAAAAGCCAACGGGTTCGTGTTTTTGGACAGGCCTGAAGAACTGGGGCGTGTTTGCTCCAGCGGTTTCCCAAACCGGGCCTGTGAAGTTCCCGTCTTTCCCCAATTTCCTCCGACAGGACGGCCTGTCAGGGCACTGAGAGTGGGCTGCCACAGGCAGCCACAACCGGAGCTGATAGAACGTTTCCTCGAACCCACAGCCCCTGCCCCCGCCCCCAACTCCCTGCTGCTCGGCAACCGCTGTTAGGCCCCGCCCAGTTCCGTGCAGCCAGCTGCCTTCCGTCCTTCACCAGCTCGTATGGTCCACAGCTGGGTGTTGCCACTCCCCCACCCCCACCCCGCCACACACACATATGCACACAAACACTCATACACACATGCGCGCACACACTCACACACGGGCACCCACAAGCACACGCATGTGCACACACACACACACACAAGCACATGCACGTACAGACACACTCACACACATACACCCACTCAGATTCACACACACACACACACACACACACACACTCATATTCTCACACACACACACAAGCGCGGGCACACGCATGTGCACACACACTCACACACATACACACATTCAGATTCACAAACACATATACACACACTCACATTCACACACACACACTCACACATACGCTCGCACACGCATGTGCACACACACTCACACGTGCACACACATGCTCACACTTTTTCCCCACACACAACTGGCTTTTGTCTGGTTGTCTGACACACACACAGGCTTATGCCTTGGATCTGACAGTGTACTTCAGTGGCAGATCATTTATTATATTTTTATGAAATTGTTTTCCGTCCAGTGATTTTTGCATTGATAAGTGCAGTCTGTTAAGAGTGGCTGTGTGTGTCTCTGTTCTTCTCTGTCCTGAGTGAATCCCTGCCATGTAGAAAAGAGCCTTCAGGCCATCCAGAAATTAAAAAGTCTAATTAGGCAGTTTAGTGGTCGTTTAGATCGTATCTCTGATCCTCATGTCTGTGCAGTCTTAGGATTTATACCCCACTGTGAAGGGGTCCCTTTGTGTGTGGGTGTAAGAATATTAAAAAATCAGTGCTTTATGTTTCAATCTATTTGAGCCATTTCTCTTTCTGGTATGGATTTCAGAGGATTATATGACAAATTGTGCTATTCGTGTTATGCCTCAAAAATAATTTCTGCCGGCCGCAATGAATATGTGGGTATTCTTGATGAACTCTCTGTTCATTTTCAAATGTTCTCAGAAGGATTTTTAATGTGACGGGGTCTGAGATGTGTGGTGCAGTGCGTGGTGCTTTGTGTGTGTTTTGTGTGTGTGTGTATGTCCCGCACAGTTGGGGGTCCAGCCCCCCGCCGTGGCACTTGCATGCTGTATCGTCGAGACGAGGCTCCCCTGTGCGTGATACAAAACCGAAGCCCAGTTTGGGGTTTTAATGTCAGAAATGAATTATAGATTTCTCAGCAGCCTCCTGAAAGAGGATATTTTTAGTGTGTTTGTTTCAGACGTCGTGTGCCCGGATTGTTTACGGTTCTGTCAAACTGTGAGGGAACTTGTGTCGGAAATGTGTCATGTTCATCATCGTGAACAAATCGCGTTGGCCAGGCACGGCACAGTACAGTATTAACAATTTTATGGCGTGCTTTAAATCAGTGGATGCATTTCTGGTGCAAAATGGCTGCCTTGCATCACCCAGGTGGGTGCCATTAATTAGTTGTGGTTGAGCAGCACCCCCACCACCCCCCACCACCACCACCTGCCCTGTAAAATGCTTTGAGATTATGAAAGGCTGTATAAAATATCAAATTATTATTAGCAATTTTATTATTGTTATTGTGTGTGACCATAGTGAAAATGCTATTCCTGGTCAGTCTCATTGAAAAGGGCCTGCAATAAGGTTCATTCCACCGTAAAGGTGTGTTTCTTGGTTTTCTTTGTGAGTGACCAATGCATTATACGCTTGAAAAAAATCATCCTAGGCGCACTAAATTATTTTCATATTCCCTTTGTCAAACTTTCTCTCTCTTTTTTTGACCATTTTTATATGCGGTCTGTCATCAGTGTTGTCAAATGATTGGCAATTTCTTTCCCAAATAAAATAGAATAAATAAAAAAAAACTCACCCAGAAGCTTCTGAAATGTACTTCAGGTCTATGAATATAAATTGGACAGGAGAGGGTGCAAATTTCTCCCATGACTGCCCCGTGAAATACGCCCCGCTCTGCAGCCATGGCGACACTGAACGTGCTTCGCCTTGTGCGACACAATTTATTTTGTCGCATTTCTTGACTTTTCTCCTTTTTTTTTTTTTTTAATTATTATTTTTTTGGTGACCCCCGAAACAGCCTTGCGCTCCCACGTTGTCTTGTCGACTTGGTTCTGTCACACTCAAGGTTTCGTGGACGGATCACCCTTACGCCATCTGTGAACCGCAAACCAAGAGTATCTATAGAGATGCTTTATGGCCCAATTCACAAGATAAAGGCCAAAATAACTCTGAAATATGGGCCTGTCATCTGTGCCTGTCTGAAAAGGTGGAAGGCTTATAGGTGGGCAATCGCCAAAACCCGCCTTCCTCATGAATATTAAATGACCGGATTGGGTGAAGCACGATGATTTGTCCCCTGATTTTAAAGGGGGTTGGGTTATGTGTAAATCAGAGCGGTGCTTTCCCTGCAGCCAGCTCCGCCCTGTTTCAGCTTTTCTCTTTTACGCATGGAACCGAAGGCCTCGTTCGAAACGTACTACAAAAAATTCATAGAGTCTCTTTTAGGTATTTTGCAGGGGTCCTCAATCTTATCTTGAAAGGGCGTGGTGTGGATCAGGTGGGTAACTGCTTGGTTGAAACAAAAGTCTGTATCCACACCAACCCTTTTCTGGATAAGATTGAGGGACCCTAGGTATATTGGATACACACAAACACACAAACAAACACACCCACACTCACATGCACACGCACACACACACACATACACACACACACACATATCACAATCAATCATGAATTGCATGAAGGTAAGTAGATACAGATGTGCACATGAATATATCAATGAAAGCAGTGGAAAGTGGGCCTTATCAGTTGCCTCAGAGGTGGACGTATGTGTAGTGTAGTTGTTTTTTGGTATATATCCAGCTGTATAAATGGATGCAATGCAAATGCTATGTAAAAGTTGTGTAAGTAGCTAAATGCCTGTAATGTAATGTAATGTAATGTAATGCCGTGTAGTGCTGTAATAGTGTTCACTGTGCTGAGCACTGATGGTGCTGTGCTGGTTTTCCCCACCCTGCTCCTGCTCCCTCTCCCTCTCCCTCTCCCGCTCCCGCTCCCGCTCCCCCTCCCCCTCCCGCAGACGTGAACGAGTGCGAGCTCCTGAGCGGCGTGTGTGGCGAGGCGCTCTGCGACAACGTGGAGGGGGCCTTCATGTGCGTGTGCCCCAAGGAGAACCAGGAGTACAACCAGATGACCGCCAAGTGCAGCCCCTCCCCGACAGGTGAGTCCTCCCACCTCCTGCCCTCTCCACCTACCATAGGCCCCTCCCACATGGGTGACTCCTCCCACCACAGGCCCCACCCCCATAGGTGACTCCTCCCACCGCCTCCCCCACCACAGGTCCCTCCCACACAGGTGACTCCTCCCACCGCCTCCCCCACCACAGGCCCCTCCCACACAGGTGACTCCTCCCACCGCCTCCCCCAGCACAGGCCCCTCCCACACAGGGAGGAGCTCTGTGCCTGGTTTATTAGTACCCTCTCATTTTATTATATATTATGAAAATTTCTAGCATTTTGCTGCCCTCTCATTTCTAACTCCTTGACAGGCACCGCAGGCACACTTAGGAATTTAAATGCTGCTGGGGTGAGGTGAATTGTTAGAGATGAGAGGGAACGCGCTTCCTTCATTTTCATGCGCAAACGTCAGTTAGCAACTCAAAATGGCGGCTGCTCACCTGGATTGAACCGCGTCCCTCAGGGCCGAATTAGGCACTCTCATGCAGATTTATACACAGCTGTCAGGTCCTGCCTTTTCCTTGTTGAGCAGTTTCCAGTTCTGGAAAGCTGGTGTGTGTGTGTGTGTGCGTTTTTGGTTTTGTTTTTTCCAATTACCCAGGCTGAAGTCGGCTAATTAGCTCCACAAATCAGTGTCGGTTTACTGATAGATTAGTTGTCAAAAAGTCCTTCGGCTGTTGGTCGTGAATTTATCGAAAAAATAAATGTAGAATTTCTGATTTTATTTAAATGTTTGAGTTATGTTTGGTGTGGAAATCCAGCAATTGATATGCCCCTCCACACAGGGTTCATTGTGAAGCATATTGTGATAAATGTTTGTAAGATGTGCTATGCAAATAAATTTGATTTTATTTGATACACACACTCACCCAGTATAAAGTGCCCAGCAAGGAAGTATTCATTTAATGTTACATGACAACGGGACATCTTCCAGAGCCCAGCTTTATCATAATAAGATTCAGAATCAAATTCAGCTCTCTCATGCATACTTTAGCATGACTTTGGTCTTGAACGTCAGTTACAATTTTGAATCTTGTCCCAGGATATTTTGTTTGCAGAAAAAATTCACGAGACTTAATTAAATCTGTTTGTTCTTACCTGTGTTTCTTGTGGTAGCTATCTTACCAAAACAGTATGAATCTTGTTCATAGCGTTTGATATGTCTTACGGGCACCTTAATTTGTTTAAAATTATTTAGACATTCTTGACTCAGCTATGGGTGTTGAAGGCAAGGTAAGCTCAGAAAGTGTAATGATCACATTGACACACCAAACTGCGTAAAGCCTTTTGTGTATTGCGAATTTTAGAGGCATATTTTACCTCCTATATCTCCTAATTTATTGGAATAGAACACAGGATTAAGACATTTGGGGGATGCAGTGGTCTGCAGTTTAGCAGCACTGCTGAAATGAGTGAGGGGCTCATTTTGGGGTGATGTATCAGCTCTGTGAGATTGTGGCAAAATGAAATGAGGAGCTCATGTAATGGGGGGGGGGGGGTATATGCGGTGGTGGTGCGTGGGGAGGGGGGGGATGGGGGGTTATGGGGCGGGGGGATGAGGAGGATGGTGGTGCGCGGGGCGGGGGGGGAGGTGAGGAGGATGGTGGCGTGCAGGGAGCGGGGGGGGGGGGGATAGGGGGGGGTATGTGGGGGGGGGGGGCAGGCGGGGGGGTGTTGGTAATCGCCCAAGCCCAGTGCAGGAGCCCGCTGTTGATTAGGGGCGCTCCTCAGAGGGTCGGAGGGAGGCAGCCTGTTTCGGCAGACAGATTGGCCATCTGCTCCGCGGCGCCGCTGCTCATGCTAAGCAGGTCTCTGCCGTCCCGTGCTGAGCAGGGTCCCTTCTCTCCTTTACCAAAAAAACCCGCTACCTGCCACTCCAGGAAAGGCCCCGCCCTCACCTGCCGCTCAGGTGAATCCTGCCAAGTTTGGGTTTACCCTGAAAATGCACATATTTTTGTGTGGAGATTTTTTCCACCCCTGCGGGATCGAAAAGACGACATGATGTATTTGCTCAGACGGTCCCGCAGGTAACAGGCGGGACGCGCCCAGATAAAGATTAAATCGCGGGGAAATAAGCTAGCCAGATGGGCTAACGGGCTCTTGCACCAAGCCAGACATTACTGTATGTCCCCTTTAAAAAAAAAAAAAAAAAAACCTGATATCCATGCCTTTGCAACGGGAACAAAAAAAAAAAAAAAAAGCCCCCAGTGTTTGTCTGAAAGGAGCAATAGGAGACTAATCTGAGGTGATCTGTAATTACCTGAAGAGCGCTTACAGTGCAAAAAAAAAGAAAATGGTGTAACATGACCCCCCGGCAGTCCTGCAGCCAGGGAAAGGGGGGATGGGGGGGGGGATGGGGAGGGGATGTAGGGGGGAGGGAGGGAGGGAGGGAGGGGGGCAGGGGGTGTTCCTGTTCTCCAGGTGTGTCATTATGCTTCTCCGCTGCAGCTGTGTTCTCACAGGCTGGGGGGCCGATCGTGTTTATCATGTAGCACATCTCTCCAAAAAGGCTCTAATTGTCCCTGTTCCTCCCCTTGCATGGGAAGTGTCACATTAGACAGTAAAAAAAAAGAAAAGAGAGAGGATCTTGGCACCGCCAGGTTAACCCTTCACGGGGACGGCACCAGTGAGTCGTCCCGGACCCCCCCAAAAAAAGAGGCTCCTTCTCCTTTATTCTTTCTTTTTTAGAGCTTTCATTTCGCGTCTGTGTCTGTGCTAGCCCTGTAGCCTTCTCCGCGGTGCCTGCCGGTGCACGCAGCCTCTCGCTGATGCTATCGACCTCCAACCGAACGAACGTCTGGAAAACGACTGCGGCTGCGTCTGTCGTTCTGGTGTTCCTTGCAGTCAAGCTCCCGGCCTTGTTTTGCGAATAAAAAGACATTTTTAAAAACTGTAATCTGTGCAGGTGGTTCTAGATAATGAGCGTCTCCTGACTGTAGTGTAGTGTAATGCTTTTAACAGCTTCTATGTTATGGGCACCTATGAAAGCAGTAGAACAAAAGGGTTGAATAGAAAAATATTAATTCTGGTTCACACAAGCACAGAGTGTTACTCTAAAGATCAGCGACCAGGTTCTATCCCAGGGGTGTCAAACTAAATTCCCAGAAGGCCGCAGTGTCGGCAGAAGTTTTTTTAATCTGCTGCCAGTTAGGCCTTAAGAACAAGGTGTGTCGATTCTTTAGCCAATCAATGACCTGAATGAACCGCTGGTGCCCAGAACACCATCCCGAAAAACCGACGGACACTGCAGCCACCCCCTCCAGGACTGGAGTTTTACACCTGCGTTCTGTACAATACAGCCCTTTTCCCCCTCCCCCAAGTCAATGTGATGTCACAGAATCAGTTTCCCATGACGTCCGGCATCTGGTGCTGGGCTTCGATCAGGGTCAGCGGTTTGGGGTTATGGTTCCTGGCGAGTGAAACCCTTGACTGAGACGTGCCTGTTCATCGTCTGCTACGTAGCGTTGCTGATATAGTATGCGCCATTGCACACCGTAACTGAGTGCAGATCGCCCACCTTTGAGAGTTTCTCACTTATTGAGCTATAAAAAATGAGGAGGAGCTTGTCTTGTAACCTAAAGGTTGCAGGTTCGATTCCCAGGTAGGACATTGCCGTTGTACCCTTGAGCATGGTACTTAACCTGCATTGCTTCGGTATATATCCAGCTGTATATATGGATGCTATGCAAACGCTATGAAATAAGTTCTGTAAGTCGCTCTGGATAAGAGCGTCTGCAAAATGCCTGCAATGTTAATGTTTTACAGCATTTTACCCGATTTATTATATCTTGTCAGCCTAACTCTGGTCCCTGATTGGCTGCTGATGGGTCTTCCCTGCTGTGTTGCAGTGTCCTCTGTGGAAAGGAAGGAGTGCTACTACAACCTGAACGACGAGAACCTGTGTGAGAACGTGCTGACCAGCAGCGTCACCATGGAGGAGTGCTGCTGCACTCTGGGGGCCGGCTGGGGCGACAACTGTGAGGTGCACCCCTGCCCCGTGCAGGGCACAGGTGAGCTGTCCCAAAATCAACCCTGTCCCGCACACTGTGAGGTGCACCCCTGCCCCGTGCAGGGCACAGGTGAGCTGTCCCAAAATCAGCCCCGTCCCGCACCACACACTGTGAGGTGCACCCCTGCCCCGTGCAGGGTACAGGTGAGCTGTCCCAAAATCAGCCTCGCCTCGCACACTGTGAGGGGCACCCCTGCCCTGTTCAGGGTACAGGTGAGCTGTCCCAAAATCAGCCCCCGCACCACACACTGTGAGGGGCACCCCTGCCCCGTGCAGGGTACAGGTGAGCTGTCCCAAAATTAGTCAAGTGCAATACAATAACAACGATTAATAACAAAACTTCTGTCCACATGTCTTGAGACTAGCCAGAGATGGCCAACAAAAACAAGTTTAAATGTTTAGTGGACTGTTTAAGTCAGGCTTGCATTCAGAGTTAGCTGCTTGTGTTCATAGGGGGAGACTTGGACGATCCATGTGTTTTTGCAAGGTCTTGAAGGACCCGAGGTTCGTGCTGTAGGCCCACAGACTCGCTGCTTTTTGCAAGCACATGCTGATTTCATTTAGGGCCCAGAACTGTGCTGCATACCAAACAGAGAAGTCTCCGGTCTGCGATTCCGTCTCGGCCAAGAAAAGGGAAAGACGTGCGGTCTGCCCGTCTGGCTGTTTTCACTTCCCTCAGTTTCTCGTCATCAGGGCTGTTTTTCTCACGCGCTTTTTCGACTGTACCCCCACGCAACAGATCAGTTTGCCCAGATGTGCCCGGCAGGGAAGGGCAGCGTCCCGACTGGAGACTCCATCTTCGGGACGGCGGCCTCCAGCCACAAAGGTAACGTCCCGCACCCCCCCGCCCCCAGCTTCGCTAAACCTGAAGAAAGGGTCCGCAATGTTCGACGCCATCGCCCGCGATGTTAGCAGTTCGTGTTAGCGATCCACAATCCGCAGGGCCTTATCGAAGCCGTCTCTGAGACGCTGCGATTGGTCTGATTAGGGAAAGGGCTTCCCTCTGCCTCCCCTCCACCTCCCCTCCACCTTCCCTTCGCCTTCCCTCCGCCTTCCCTCCACCTCCCCTCCACCTTCCCTCCGCCTTCCCTCCACCTTCCCTCCACCTTCCCTCCGCCTTCCCTCTGCCTCCCCTCCACCTCTCCTCTGCCTCCTCTCCACCTTCCCTCCACCTCCACCTCCTCTCCGCCTCCCCTCCGCCTTCCCTCCACCTCCCCTCCGCCTCCCCTCCACCTCCCCTCTGCCTCCCCTCCGCCTTCCCTCCACCTCCCCTCCGCCTCCCCTCCGCCTCCCCTCCGCCTCTCCTCCGCCTCCACGCCCGGCTGTTTTGATTCTCTGAGGTTTTTCCTCCCCCGGCTTTGACTCACGGTGCGGAAATGGCGGCCGCAGATGTTCACAAACACTCGCACAGCGACACATGCGGGGCAGATGGAGACGCAGTGAACCTCCCCCCCAACCCTTTCTTACTCCTCCCCCCAACACTTTCTTACCTCTCCTCTCCCCCCAACCCCTACCCCCCCCCCACCCCTCCCTCAAAATCATAGCTCTTTTATAACACGCTCGCTCCCCTCACATTAAGCCTCGTTCTTCAGGCAAGTTTAATTCTGCTGTTTCACTTCGATGGCGGCAATGGCGGCTGAGAGAAGCAGGCAAGTCAGAGACGCCAAGAGCGTTTCCTGATTGGCAGCCTGGAAGCGTCTTCAGATAGCCAATCGCTGCTTGCGCAAATGGTGACATTGGGCGTGGTTCTCACTGGCAAGCAGACATGTCGAGGAGATTATATACGAGCGGGACACAGGCTAGCGGGGCTATCGCTAGCACAGGTTACCCTCCCAATGCACCTTGAGCTGTGACCGCATGCAAGATTGAGATATTCCCACATAACTTCACCTCTAATTTCCATTCTGGCCACACGCAGTTGCAGATCAGTTGCGTAAGGTTATGTTTTTTGACCACGGCGATGCATCACCATCATCAGTGTGCGTCAGTAGAAGCCTGCGGTTGGTGAGGTGAGCGATGATGACGACGACCTGACGATCCTGATTGGCTGCCTCCTCTTTCCCTCCTCCTCTGATGCAGATGCGGACGAGTGCCTTCTGTTCAGCCAGGAGATCTGCAAAGACGGCTTCTGCTTGAACACGGCCGGCAGCTACGAGTGCTACTGCAAGCAGGGCCTGTACTACGACGAGGTCAAGCTGCAGTGCCTGGGTGAGCGAGCTCTCCGCGGCCTTCCCGCCTGCCCCCTCCGCTCTGCCCCCTGCTGGGACTGACGTTTCCTGCAGACGTCCTGTCACAGACCCGTTTAGCAGATGTGCTTCATCCAGGCCTGTGTGTTGCTTCCTGGCGCTGGGTAATCCCCTTAAATATCTCATAATGATGATCTTACTCGAGAGCGCAAAAAAAAGAAAGCAACGTCTCCCCTAAACGGATTTGAACCCGTGAGCCCCCTCTCTGGTCGCTAACCCGGCACCCCGACCGCAGAATCACAACATTGGCCGCCATGCAGCGCCAGGCGCAGGGATATATCCGGCGAAGCGGTACGTGTGTCTGCTGCGGTACGGCAGTCGGGGATCGGCCCCGCCCTGCGTCAGAGGGGGAGGGTTAGCGGCAGGGCGCGGGCGGACGCCTGAGGTTCGGGGCGGACCGCGGGACACGGGGCCCGGCAGCAGGTCCCAAAACCACGGCCCGGCCCGGGACGCCGCGCCACACCGCCCCACGCCGCCCCCGGGGCGGAGGGTAGCGCGCCCGCGGGAGCCGCCCGCGGAGTCCCGCCACATTTGTTCCGGAATATTCCGTCATGGCGGGCTGGGCAGGGAGGGTCAGACTTGAGGTTTGACTTCCTTCCATCCTTTTACAACATCCCTTTTTAATATAGGAACCGTAGAATTAAAAGGCACTCAAAGAACCAAGGCCTGCTGCCACAGTTTACTTGTGCCATGTTTAAAACACACTGATGGGCTGTTTTATGCAAACAAACGTATAGCCGAATAAAATGAGCTTCATAACGCAGTCATGCATTTTTGTTCCCATTTTTCAAAGAAAATAATTTTAAAGACATAATGAACTGGCTTGCATGTCCCCTCATATGTTCAGGGTGTTGCCCCTCGCCCCCCTGATCAGACCCAGGATTATGGGATGACTGGAAGGGGAAGGAAATGTCTCTGTTTTTATTTTCACTGCAAAAGTCTTTTGTTGGTTCCATTTGAGGCGTTTCATGAATTCGGTGCTTAATCATTTTCTAGAGAAGGTGTGTGGGTTTGGCAGAGTGATGTAAACTCCTGCCGTGAGCTGAGTTTACCGACGGTCACGCTCGACGGTCGCCAAACATTTGTCAGTTCGGGAAACGTGGGAGAGTCATCATCTCGACCGCAAACTGATGAAACTGTGCGTGGAGCTGAGGTCCATTGAGTCTGTAAGACCGCGCTGTTTGTGTTTGCGGTGGTTCCATTAACACTCCCTCTCTGCAGTGTGTCAAGCCTCAACGATTCACAGTTGCACAAGCGTTCTGAATCATGTACCTTCAATATCTCCGCCTCTCCTACTCAAAATCTCTCTCTCTCTCTCTCTCTCCCACTCTTTTTTCCTCCTCATTTCTTGTCCTCTCTTTATCCCCTCTCTCTTTTTTGTCTCCCATCCTTCCTTCCACCTCTTTATTTCTTTTTCTCTCCTTCTCTCCTCATCCCCCCTTCTCTCTCTCTCTCTCCCTCTCCTTCTCTCTCTCTCTCTCTCTCTTTGAAGCATCAGTTGACTGAGAATTGAGAGGTCATTCGGTTATTAGATTTTTCATTAATGACTGTACTGTGTGAAATCCACTCTTCTGGGACCTGGTTGGGGAACTTTTGATTTTGGGATGCGAGGAACGCCCTGTAAGCTTGTGGTGTGAGCCTCCTTCCTCACATCACTGTCCTATTCTCACACACTCTCTCCCTCTCTGTCCTCTCTTTTTTGCTCTCTCTCTCTCTCCTTCTCTCTCTGCGCAGACATTGACGAGTGTCTGGACGAGAGCACCTGCGGAGGCAGTGGGCAGTGCATGAACTCGCACGGCTCCTACATGTGCTTCTGCAACCCCCCGATGATGCTGAACCCGGACAGCATGCGCTGCGAATCTGCCCCCACGGTCTCGGGTAAGCCCCGCCCCCTGCCCCCTGGTCCAATGAGAGCCACAGCAGACCTGCGTGCGTTGGTAGTGCGTACTGCTGGTGAATTTGTTTCATGTTTGATTTATAAAAATGAACAACTTCTATTTATAAAGAACCGTCTTCATCAGTTACGCGTGGTGTACTACCCGTCCTGTCAAGCGGCCGTTGACGCTGATTCTTTTCTTGGGAAACGAGCAGAAGAATCGCTTGTCGTCACGTTTTGATCCGATTGCATTAAGACTGTAGCGTTTCTTGAGGAGTTTGCACGCAGACCTGACAGACAGTCTCTCTCTCGGCAGGGGGAGTCCTGTCCAGTTTTGCGTGGAAGGTGTGAAAGAGACGTGTGAAAACAGTGTGTGTGGAGGCGCGTCGTCACCCAGGGCCGAACCGATTGGCCGTACGGGTGCTGTGAGGTCACGCAGTATTAATAGCACGGCAGCAAGGACATTGGTGCAGCCAGGAATTCATTCTGGTGGTGGGGGGCTAAAGTATTGTGAACCGAACCGATGAAGTTCACGAGCTTGTCGATGTGGGGGCTGTGGGGTGTGGGTTTGGGCGGGGGGGGGGGGGGGGGGGGGGGGGGTCACAGAAAGATTGTCGAATGGGTGGGTGGGAAAATTATTACTTCTCCAGTTTTCCTGAGATCCTCTTCTGTGCGTATTTTTATCTTGGGTGGAGGGGGCGGGGGGTTTGGGTTTGGGTTAATGAATTTTTTGTGTTTATGATTCAAAATAATAATGACAGTTTATTTCAGTCCTGCCCGTGGCCCGAAACGTACCCCCTTCCTTTGCTGCTGAGTTTGAGCTCCTCCGAAACACAGACCTGCCCGTTTATGTAACTTCTGAGACCGCAGGTTGAATGTGACTGGAATAATAAGACGCATGATGCAACCTTGCTGCAGATATTGAAATCAGCCACACAGTCTCACATATTTCACCTTTAACTCGAATGTGAGCACAAGACCAGGGGAACCAAAAAAAAGTACACTGCTGGCAAGCGTTTAAATCTGTGCTTCAAAAAAACATATAAAATATAAAAGTGAATTGCTGAAACCACATTTAAGCAAGTTGTCTGTTTTATCAAACACTTCCCTAATCTCATTCGAGACACTAATATGCCCCTGGGATAATTTACAAGGCCGACCTGCGGTCGCATTAATGTCAGTTCTGCGGTGCAATAGCGTTGCCGTGGCGTTGGGGGGAAATAATAACTCGTCTACTTATCGCTTCAACAGAGCGCTGGCCGCATTAGTTTTTTCGTGTTTCAGTTGAAATACTGTGCAGTAATTTCCCCCCTCTCTCTCTCTCTCTCTCTCTCTCTCTGTCTCTCTCTCACTCTCTCTCTTTCCCTCCCTCTCTGTCCTCTCTTTCTCTCCCTCCATCTCTCTCTCTTTTTCTCTCTCTCGCTCTCCCTCTCCCTCTCCCTCTCACTCTCACTCTCACTCTCACTTTCTCTCTTTCTCTCTTTCACTGTTTTCGTCCTTCCCTCTCTGTCCTCTCTTTCTCTTCCTCCATCTCTCTCTCTCCCTCTCTCCCTCTCTCTCTCTCGCTCTCGCTCTCTCTCTCTCTCTCTCTCCCTCCCTCCGTCTCTCGCGGGCCCAGAAGCCGGTCCGTTTAATAAAGCGTCCGGCCGGCGGATGAAATGTAAATCGATGGGATGAAATGTAGGAGGAGCCGCGCCGTGGCAGCGAAGTCGAGGTGCATTAGCTGCAGCGCAAGATGCAGTCGCTTGCGCTGAACTGTGCTGCCTTTATAACCGCCATCGGTGAATGATTTAGGAAAATGGAGGACTCCATTAAGTTTCAGAGGGTTCCGCTGATTATCCGGGCTGCTTACTGATGGCTGTGGTGTGTGTGTGTGTGTGTGTGTGTGTGTGTGTGTGTGTGTGTGTGTGTGTGTATGTGTGTGTATGTGTATGTGTATGTGTGTGTGTGTGTGTGTGTGTGTGTGTGTGTGTGTGTGTGTGTGCGCCCATGTGTGCAGTGTCTGCCTCATCCACACTGCTGCTGCCCCATGTTTCTACACTTGTCCTTTTTTTTCCCCTGCGCTGGCATTGGGGAACTGCTCAGGTTTCCCTCAGTCGGTGCCTGCAGGGAATCTGCAGTCAGGGTTAGCTTAAGCTAGTTAGTTAGCGCCCACCCTGTGGAAATCCAGCAAGAAATAAAAACAATTGCGTTGCGCAGGATTGTTCATTAGCCTGTGATTTTCCTCAAAGCAGAGTCTGAGCGGCGTAGAATGGTGTTTTTTTTTTTTTGGGGTCATTTGAATAGCAGTAATGCGATGAGGTATGTGGTTTGGAAGGCCTCTGGTCTAAGACGCGCTCCAGATAGAAGATGGGAAAGGTGCCTTTCCGTCTGCTTTTTCCCCCCCACTGGCGTCTCCCCCTGCCAGTAAGCACGCGTGCTGATATTCTCTGTGCGCTGAGGTGAACGCGGTCATGCGACGCGGGGACAGCGCGGAATTCCAATGACCTGTGGCGGCTGCCCTGGATACCTCTGAATTACAGAGCCCAGATTTTTTCAGATAGCTGGAGCTCCAAATCTTTTCCTGGCAACAGGAGTCACCCTCTGTAGTGCAGGAGTGTGGACACTAACGAGGGCATGATATAGCCAGTCGTCAGTCTGTCTGTCTGTCAGTCAGTCAATTAATAGGAAACGGTAGACTTTTTCCTGCCAGGATAAGACGGTCTTCAAATTCAGCCGGGATTTTCTCAAGGTTTCTACTGCAGCATAACTGCCCCCCAGCTGCAATCTTTTGCGTTTTTGGAATTCATGTTAATTTTGTTTTTGAATACTGTGCATAGTTTCTGTCAGTTTGCACAAAATGGCACCTGCCTTTATTTTAACAAAGAAGCCATGTGGTTATTCGAGTTGCATCCCATTTGTTGTGAAAGCCTTGAATCGAACTCCCCGCTATTCCTCTGTGAAACATCTCTGAGACGTATCGCCCCCTGGTGGCCGATGTGGTAATTACGTGACACTGCATCCCTCACACTATAGTGCCAGTGGCGACACGGTCCGGCCTCTACATCCGGCAGCATCACGCTCCTCATCTTCCTCTGTGTGCGTTTCAGAGCCTGCCGAGCAGACCGATATCTACCAGGACATTTGCTGGCAGACGGTGACGCAGGAGTCCCTGACCTGCACCAGCCCGCTGACCGAGAGGAAGACCACCTACACGGAGTGCTGCTGCCTGTACGGAGAGGCCTGGGGCATGGACTGCGCACTCTGCCCGATGAAGGACTCGGGTACGGTACCTTCAGCGCCTCGGGCTAGGCTAGCCTCTGCTTTAGCCGCCGGGTTTACAGCGCACCACAGAAGAAGTCTTAGACTCGATTTCAATTCAATTGTATTTTGTTCGTATAGCGCTTTTTTTATTTATTATTTATTTATTTATTTTTACATAGAACTGCCACAAATACACTTTTACAGGGTAGCAAGGCAAGAGACAGAGCAAAAAGAGCAAGCAGAGCAAACACCAGGCCTGTTAAAAAAAAACTCCCAGTGGGAAGAAAACCCCTCGAACGGCAGCGAGAAAAAACTCCCCAAAGGGACGAAATGTCAAGAGGAACCCGGCTATAGAGGGGGGAAGCTCATCCTCCACTGCACTGGCCAGCCTGGCGTAAAATAGCAGACAGCAAATAAAACGGGTTGAACAGGTAACGGCTGAGCGAGTTTGTGTTTCTCTTACCCGGAGAAGCCTGGGGAAACCAGGACTTTCCGTTTCGCGGTAAATCAGCGACTTCAGCCGCCGTCTGCGGCCCTTGTCCCTGAGAGCCACGGGGGTCTGCTGGTTTTTATTTCCACCTTAAATTTTCAAACCCCCGCATTTTCCAAAAGTCAGTTCCCAATTCTCAAACGGTTACCCTACAGTGCCACCGTACGTGGTGCAGCAGTGTGATTACCGGGCTTCTGGAAATGTGAGTGATGACCATAGAAAGCCTGGAGCTGTCCTGTATAAGAGCGGGTGCCTTTGCAGCCCTGTGGGGTTTAGTGGGTGTGGGGCAGTGGCCAGAGCATCATGCACTGAGAGGTGGGGACCCTCCTTCCTTGCTGGATGGTCTCTGGGGATGGGGTGCACTCTCGATCGGGGTGGGAGGCACTCCATTTGGGCAGGCCCGTGTTCCTCAGCCACGTCCAGAGCACAGCTAGGACCCCCCCCAAAAAAGCCCTTTCGACCCAACCCTGAGAGTCAGGCACAGCCCTCCTCTAATGGGTGTGCCGTCTCCTACCTCAAGTGTCAGAGAGAGGGTTGGGTGCAGCTCATGTTACGGTCTGGCTAAAATAAAGTTCTTAAGAAAATGATAATAATAAATAAGATTATTATGCTCTTTGTGACGTGACAGACCTGTTTGAGATCATTTTTCCAGATCAGTGATGCCAAAAAATATTCACAGCATGTCTCCGTAACAGGCTTGTTCACTTCCCTTTGCTAAAGTACAATTGATATTCAGCAGCTGAGCTGGATGACCCTTTGAAATAGACTGAAACCCTATGAGAGATCTCCTAGGCCTTTTCTGGATGAATGTGGTTCTGCGTCCGGCTTTTCCTGTAATCAATTTTATAACACGCTGTGACCGTTGACTACCAGAAACAAATGGCTTCTGCGTCGGGATTGATGAATTCTTTCTAGCTTACATCATCACAGAATTTACAGGACGTCTTTTTTGGTTCCGTCGAGATTACTGTTTCAAAAAACTTTTATGTTATGTGAAACACGTAGAAAAAGAAAAGAAAATGGTGAAAGCGCTGGACATAATCCAGAGCTAGTTTTCCCAGTGAGAGAATGTGTTAGCGGGTCATTTATAATGGGAACACTTCTGTGAGTTTCCCCCAAAAAAAGAGGCCCAGACGTGTAGTCGCAACCTTGAGCGTCTTTTCCAGGAGCAGCTGTGTGTGCATATACACCGGCCCCACTGCGCTCTCCTACTAGTGGTCGCTCGAACGCAGATGCACAAAGCACTCCCAACTTTTCTGTTCTCAGAGGGAAACCGCACTATCGATCGTACATTTTAAGAGATGTTGTCTGGATCCTTTCCCCACCGTGATGCACTTCCTGTCCAGACGGCCTTCTGGGAGGAAGCACAGGTGGACGGGATTAACCGCATTTGATCTTACACGCAAGCCGAGGCTGAGAGCTCCCTCCTTCCTTGTGTTTTTTTTCACGCTGGTCTCCATGGAAACCACGACTCGTGCATGCTGTGGTCAGTGTTAAAATCCACGCTCAGGAGAATAATCGGGCTGTAAATTTGCTCATTTCATAACATGTGAAGTCAGTGTATCTGAATTTCCTGATGTACTTGAATAATCTCTTGATTTATTAAGATTTTGAATGGAATTATGTGTTCCTTGATTTAACTGCATAGGTTAACTTCATATGATACGTCATATTAATTGGGGGTAAACCTGTGTGATTATTTTGAGCATTTTACCAATTATTTTGACCAAGATTTTCATATGGCATGATTGAGAGTTTTAACATTTGAAGTCATTAGTTCTGAAGATGACTACACAACTTTTTTTCTGCATTAGTGTTATATATAGTATAAATTTAGTATGAAGTGAATGCTTTTTTAAAGAAACTGTTACTTTCCACCCGGTCCCTTGCCGACAGCACCAGCTCTGCTCACTGATAGACTCTGATGAGATAAACAACACTTTTGCTTTCTTAGGCTTGTACAGTCCGTTTCATCAACGGACGCAGAGATATTTCTCAGAAAAACATTAACATGAACGAGGGAACTTTCCAGAATTTGAACCTTGAACTTTGTGGCTACAAATCTAGTCTCTTTCCCTCTGCACCTCTTTACAAGACACTCAGCTCATCCCTTGTTCACTTGATCTTATAGCGTCCATTTTTAATGAGCACATGGGACTAGTGTGAAAAGGGCAAATTGAGCAATTAAGATCCCTATTAAGATGACTATCCATCTGTGTATTATTTATTTGCTTGAAAGAGCTAAAAAAAAATTTGTTGAGTTTTACATATTTATCCATTTACACATCTCACATGGCTCCTCCTCTTACCCAGACACTTCTCCTCGCTGATTGGTGGGAATCGTGCGATTGACAGTTCCTGCTCTTTTACATTTTCATTTTATTTGGCCGACGCTTTTATCCCGTTGCTCTTTCTCTCTCCTGCCCCCCCCCCTCGCCCACAGAGAGCTACGCCACCATGTGCAACATGCCCCACGGCCAGGGCCGACGCCCCTACGGTCGCGACGCGCTGCCCCCCTCCGAGCACGACTACCCCGTCCACGAGGTGCCCCCGGAGTACGGCTCCCAATCCCAGTCGCCCCGCTACCTCCCCGACTACGAGAACCAAGAGCGTGAGTAGCCCTCTCCCAGCCACTGTGCTGGGAATTTGGGGAAGGGAGGGAGGGGGGGGCGGAAGGATTCAGGTTGAATTTTACCTCGCTCAGAACGAAAGCTTGTTGCTGCCACCTGGTGGTCAAACGAATAAATACTTGACTATTTTGAATTCACTGATTGTGCTGCATCTGATACCCTGGGGATGCATGCGTTTCATTTCAAATGGAGCATTTTTTTAAAGCTATTGGTAATTCGTGTCATAAATTAATTATCATTCCAATTTGAATACATGTATTTTGAATTCTCTGGATTTTCTCTCCCGAGACAAATCTGGCTTTGTTAATTTTTCATCAGAAACCGATGAAAGCAGTGATTGAATGAATTAATTTTGTTTTAATGGATTCTGATGGTTGGGTCCTGATTTAAAAAAAAGAAGACATTTAAAGCAAAGGATTGAACATCGTTATTAAATGTTGTGCTAGCTTCCAAAGTGAAATGCCATCTGGCCTTTTGTGCAATTAATACGTTGTGAAAACCACACGCGATGCTGTTCATTGGTATTCTGGGCACCTTTGAAAACATTACGTCATCCCCAGGAGCCAGTTTGTAAAGGTCAGCTCGGGGTCACGTGTCACCTGGCTCTGCAGATTGAATCCCTTGCTGCTGGATTGCTGGAAATCCGCCAGCTGTTCACACACCTGTCCAAACCTGCGTGCGGACAATGAGCTCAACAGCAGAGCTCCCATTTTGTGTTTCTCTCGCTTTCTCTCTTGCTGTTTGCACCTTACGCATGTGCTCACACACACACCCTCTTTCATGTCATGCATATGTACAAACACACCCTTTGTCTTTAAAGCATACGCACACACAGGTGCATTCTCTAATTAATGTATGTGTGCATACACATAACATACTCACCCACGTTTTTTCACACACACACACACACACACACACACGCTCTGTTTCAAACACAAATATATATGCACATATATAACATATGCACATGCATTCTCTCTCTCTCCCTCTGTTTCTCTCTCTTTGTTTCTCTGTCTCTCCCCCACTCTCTCTCCCTCTATTTCTCTCCCTCTATCCTTCTCTCTGTCTCCCTCTATCACTCTCCCTCTATCCTTCTCTCTCTCCCTCCCTCCCCCTCTCTCTCTCTCCCTCTGTTTCTCTCTCTTTGTTTCTCTCTCTCTCTCTCCTCCCCTCCCTCCCTCCCTCCCTCCCTCTCTCTCCGTCCCCCCCTCTCTCTTCCTCCTCCTCATCCCCCTCTCTTTCCTGCGTTTCTCCCTGCAGATGCGTACGACGCATTTGAGGGCCTGCGGGCGGACGAGTGCGGCATCCTGAACGGCTGTGAGAACGGGCGCTGTGTGCGCGTGCAGGAGGGCTACACCTGCGACTGTTTCCACGGCTACACCCTGGACATGTCCCGCATGGCCTGCGTGGGTGAGAGAGCCGCGCCCCGCACTGGAGTCACACCTGGGCCTCACCTGGGTCACACCTGGGTCATACCTGGGCCTCACCTGGGCCACACCAGGGTCATACCTGGGTCATACCTGGGCCACACCAGGGTCACACCTGAGTCATACCTGAGTCATACCTGAGTCATACCTGGGCCTCACTTGGGTCACACCTGGGTCACACCTGGGCCTCACCTGGGCCACACCTGGCCCAGAAAACAATGGCCTCTCATTTCCTGATTTAACACTTTTTTTCCATGCAATGCAGAAATTGAAGTCCAAATGCTGTTCCAGCTGCGTTACACTGCAGATGCTTTTCAAACGCATTTTAAGACGCACTCTGTCCGAATTCAGCGCTCTTAATGGAGAGGAGGAGTAAAAATAGGCGATTACGAAAGTATTGTAAAAAAAAAGAAAAAGAAGAAAGGAAAAGGAAACCTTATCAGCGTTTGCGATTTGGAGGCCGGGCCGCTGAGCAGACGCGGGGCGGAGCAGAATGAATAAGGCAGGCTGGCGGAGAGGCGAGGCGAGGCTGAGGATGAGCTCAGTCGCGTGCGTCATCTGACCGGCGGATAAGCCCCCTGTCCTGCTGCGTATTAATGCGTCCGGGGGCCAGCAGCGTTCGTCTTCCAGCTCCGCCCCCCCACCCCCCCGCCGCTGTGTTTCTGTAGATGTCTTTTTGTCTTCTTCCACATTAATTAGAATAGCAGCTGTAGAGATGAGATTGTGGGGAAAACGGAGGGAGGGGTGGAGGGGTGGAGGGGTGGTTGGTGGGGGGGGGGGGGGTACATAATTGTTCCTGTTATTACCGCGGTGGTTATTACTGCACCGCGGCTCATGGTGTGCACTCTGGAGCTGTCTGATTGGTGCGCTGTGGCTGCCGTCTGTCCCCCCCCCCCCCCCGCTAAAACTGCTGCTCCTCAAACTGTTATTTTAACTCCGAACCACCAGGGATGGCAGAAACTAAACTTCCTGGATGGTCTGAATGCTTTTTTTTTTTTTTTTGTCTGTGGCATCCTTTAAAAACCAGCAGCCAATTCAGGACTTGGAAACAATGGGCTTGTGACTCATTTGTGGGTTTCTGGGTTGTGAGGGTTTGACACCCAGCTGATGATTAGCCCTGAATAGCTTCAGTGAATAACCGGCTCTGTAAATGCATCGTACGTAAAAGTGTAATCTGCGTGAGTCACGCTTGCTAAATACCAAAATGTAACGTGATGTGACGTGACGTGAAGCCTGTGTTTGCTATAGTTAATGTTCCCTTGGGCTGATCACTGCTACTGGAGTAATGAGGGAAATAACGTGTGTGAGTCTGAATGCAGTCCAGTTACAGCGTACGCAAAAGTCAAGGCGGTTTACTGCTGTGTGTAAAATCTCCTGGAAATAGAGACGTCACGGGAAGGTTCATTTTTCTGAAAATGTACCAGCCGAGAGCTCCCAGGGGTCTCCGTTGGTAGGTCCCACAGGCAGCTGCAGGTCAGCGCCTTGGCTGAGCCGTTAGCCGATGGTAAAAAAATATAAAGGAGGAGACGGATGGTTTCGTCCTGGCAGGTGTAGGATGGGATTAAGTCAGCCAGGTGTGCACGCTCACTGGCTGCAGGTGTGCACGCTCACTGGCTGCAGGTGTACACGCTCACTGGCTGCAGGTGTGAGCGCTCACTGGCTGCAGGTGTGCACGCTCAGTGTGCATACCTGCCACACCTGAATGTGTGTGTGTGTGTGTGTGTGTGTGTGTGCATGTGCGCATATGCACGTGTGTGTGTGTGTGTGTGTGCGCGTATGCACATGTGTGTGTGCGTGCGCGTGTGTGTATGCGCGTGTGTGCGTGCGAGCGTGCATGCATGCGTATGTGTCTGTGTGTGTGTGCGGGTGTTTGTGTCGGTCTGCGTACGTGCGTGCGTGTGTGCGTGTGGGTGTTTGTGTCGGTTTGCGTGCGTGCGCGCGTGCGTGTGGGTGGGTGTTTGTGTCGGTTTGCGTGCGTGCGTGTGGGTGGGTGTTTGTGTCGGTTTGCGTGCGTGCGTGTGGGTGGGTGTTTGTGTCGGTTTGCGTGCGTGCGCGTAAACAAACACGTTACACGTGTTTGTACGTACGCGGCGGTGTCGGGTGATGATGCGTCTCCGCGTTCACCTTCAGCGGTCCCCCCCTTTTTTTCCCGCCATCTCCCGTGGCGATTGAGCAGCCGCTCGCGTTCCCCCCCCCGCGGGTCTGCGTGACGAAGGCGCGTAAAATAAATAAATAAATAAATAAATAAATAAAAGGCGTAATTGCGAGGCGAGATTGGTTTGCTCGCCAGCAGGCGATTCGTCTGGACGCCTGTTCCACAGTAATCACTATCTGCATCGAGCAGGCCCTCGTCCCGCTTTAATTTAGCGCCGCGCCGCGTAATCGTTCCGATATGAAGACGGCGGACGGATGACGATGAAGAGCGGGCTGCCGTCGCATCGTTTAAAACAGACGCGCGTTTTAATGCACTCTGTGTTCCTGTTGAGTCATTAGTTCCGGAAGTGCAAATTGGCTGATAATCGCAAAATCTGTTTTTGTGCTAGTACACTTTATGTGATAATAGTACAGTAACGATTTAATGTAGATTGATTGTGGCTGTCAAGTCAGTTTGGAGGTATTGTAGGAGAAGGGCGGGGGCGGGGGGGGGGGTGCAGAGGAGGAGCGGATTGTTTATGATCTACTGTTGAATGCCTTTATAAGTGATTTAATAACTGCGTCGTTGTTGGAAAGATTCAACTGCACATTATATCTGTACCATTAGATGCATTTGCACACCTGATAGTTAGCTCAAACTGCAGTCTATGCATTTTTACATTTGGGAAAAAATATTGTTGCATTTTCACGAGTTCGACCAAGTCCAGTTACAGTCCAGCGCAGACACCAGAAGACCTCAGAGGCCTTTTTTCCATCCTTGAACTCAACTGGATGTTTGTATTTTTCCATTAATATTCATATCCAGTTGTTACTTACTTCACAATACCATCTTTGCCCTTTAAGACCTAAACTGTTTTCAGAACTTTGGTTTATCATTAATGATATTAAGTGCATGGGATCCTTTCCCAAAAAGGGATCATCGTGTAAATATTTTTTGCTTCCTGCTGCCCTGACGTAAACTCTTTCTGCCCCCCTCCCCGACCCCCGACCCCCCCCCCCACCCCCCCACCCTTGTAGATGTGAACGAGTGTTCCGAGCTCAAAGATGATCGGATGTCGCCGTGCCAGAACGGCAAGTGCATCAACACACAGGGATCCTACAAGTGCGTCTGCCTGCCGGGCTTCGAGGCGTCCGATAGGCCCAACTACTGCGTCCCCGGCAACAAGGAGGAGGCGGCGGCGGCAGCTGCCGCGAGCGAGTGACCCAGGATGCCCACTAGGGGGCGACAAACATTAAACACATTTATTTAATCCAAGCCCATATACTCTGCACTGTATAAAACTAAATGAGACAAAAAAATATATATATATTCTTACTTGAGATGAAGATGGAAAAAAAGAAAACAAAACTAAATTTTAACCTACTACGTGGCGCCTGTACGGAGGAAGCGAAACAAAGCATTGTATAAATATGTGTTTGTTTGTTTGTTTTTATAGTTATTATAATTATTATTATTGTTATTATTATTAGAAGGAGTTTAGGCGTGTAAGGGGGACGCTTGTGCTCCTATCGCAATGACAAACCCTACGGACTCTTGCTGGGGGATAAGGTTTTAAAAAAAAAAAAAAAAGAAAAGTTTCTTTGTGTCTCCGCCCCAGTCAGAACGCCTCTTGTGTGGAGACTCTGTGTGAGTGAAGAGGCTGACCAACCGGCCCTTTCCACTGAGCGACTCTGCCTCCGCCTACCCCCCCCCCCCCCCCGCCCCACCCCATATTCCTCCTCCTCCTCTTCCTCTTCCTCTTCGCTCTGCGGTCACTCTGTAGGACTGTCCCCGCTCGCCCACGTCGCCCGATACTCCGCGCTTCCACGCAAACACACAGTATGTGCTGTACTGTATGAGAATGTTATTAATGTAAAGTCTTTTGAATAAGCTTTTTCTAGGCATTTGTTGATTTTGGTTTTTTTTTTTTTGTATTAAAGTTTTTTTTTAAAGCACGAAACTGTATTTCTCTGTGTCTGGAACATTGGACAATGGCAGGTTTTTTTTTTTCTTTTTTTTTTTCTTCTCATTTTAATTTAGCCTTTTTTTGTCTGCCCTGTGGAGCAGTACATTTTGATATTCTTTACCCTTCATGTTTTTTCCCCATAGTTTTTATTTTCCTGTAGTGTTTTCTTTTATGATCTGACAGAAAATGAAGTGCTCCGTTTTTTATTTTTTTTATTTTTTATTTTTATTTTTTTTGTTTGTTTTTATTATTATTTTTGTTTGGTTTTTGTTTAGTTTTTTTTTGTACTTTTTGAACATTTTCAGAATTTTAAAGTCTTGCCAGGTTGCAACGCTGCTAAGAGACAGCTGTGGGAGTAAGTTTTGTACATTTAAAATGAGGAGGTGAAATCCAGTTTATGTATTGTTATTTGTACATGGAAAATAGCTCTTGTTTGAATATCCTTTCATATTACAATGTATAATAAACCCCTTTGAATAAATCACTATATGTGATAATACAATCAGCCCGTCTGTCATGGTATTGCTGTGGCCTGTTGTAGCTATAACTGAACACAGGTAAGAAGCAGGTGGGGAGGCTGAAAACAGGTAAGAACCAGCATCCAAACCCTTGAACACCAAAGCGTGTTTCTGTATGTGTTTTCCTGAGGGGTGGGTGCAAGCTTTCTGAGGGTAAAGAGTAGAAAACGTGGCTGGACTTTGCCTTGATACCATGAGCCAGACTTCAGTCATTGCAACCCTGACCATTCCATTACATTACAGACATTTAGCAGACACTTTTATCCACAGCAACTTACACAACTTTTTACATTGCATCCATTTATACAGCTGGATATATACTGAAGCAACAAGCAGGTTAAGTGCCTTACACAAGGGTACAATGGCAGTGTCCTACCCAGGAATCGAACCTGCCTCCTTTAGGATAGAGGATCAGTTCCTTACCCATTATACGTCACTGCTGCCTGATCAAGAACCAGGATGCGACCGAACTGGATGTGGGAAAAGGGGGAGGGAGGGGGGAGTGTGGTGATGGCTCCCTGCCATGTGTTTGGTTAAAAGCTAAGGTATTCACACGGGTCTTGCTATTTCTCATTAGCGTAAACGACTCAGCACAATTTGTCCAGTTGTCCGTTGGTTTAAAAAAAAGAAAAAAAAAGAAAAAAAAATTCAGATGATGTCAGCACTTGGTTTCCCACGGTGACGTGCTCGTGACGTAGAGTGCTGTTTAATAAGTCAGCCCGTTAGCACGTTAGCCCCGCTCCGTCTCCCGCGCGGAACCGACCGCTGTTGCACAGATGGTGTTTTCACACTGTAAAATAGGCAACGAAACCCCCCGCCCCCCCCCCCCCATTGACAGGTGACTTAACCGGCATTAAATCCAGCTTAGCGCCTCTACAGAGGGGCTCCACCGCACCGCCTCTTTGACAAAGGGAGGGGAGGGGCGGGGGGCGGGGGGGGTGGGGGCTCGGGCAGGCCTGCAAATACCTCTTGCTAATTCACTGGAAGAAGTAGTGACTATTTTTTTGTAAGGGGGGGGGTGGAGGGTGGGGGTGGGCGTGGGGTGGGGGCTCGCTGAGGGTGGAAACAGTGGTTTATTGGAAGGGTTTAATCCGAAAATGAAAGCGGGGATGGGAGCGTGTGGGTGCTGTCGCCCCCCCCGGATCCTCGATGAACAGCACCACAGGAGCGGGTCGCTCTTTATTAGTTTTATTGATTTCGCTTCCCCCCCCCCCCCTTCCCCTCCGCCTGTGTGTTCCTTTGACTGAGAGGTTCAGTTGCAATCTCTGCATCTCCGCACAAGTGCTTTTCTGTCACATTAATTCTGTCTCTTTTTTTTTTTTTTGTTTTTTTTAGTCCACTGGCACTGATGGTGAAAATCCCCTTTTCACACAGAGACAAAGCGCTGGCTGTAGGGAATTGATTAATCCAGCTGTCAGCCGCCAGTGTCTCACTGAGCTAGATGAACTTTGATGACCTTTTTCTGGATGGTGGATGAGCGGATACTGTATGATTTTAAAAAGGGGCTTGATTCCATTTTGGTGGCCATTTTGGTAATGCACCATTCTGCTCTTCCTCAGCTGAATGTATTTGAAACGCTTACGCGACCCGGTGTGGGCAAACAAGGAAACGGTTCCCAATACTTGAGGTGTATGCCCTTTGATATGTTTCCAGCTCTTTTTGCAAAAATATTTAAAACTTGATTGTTTCACAGCAAAGGAAAGAAAATTCTTTGTCTTCTTATAGGCCAGGCCAGTGGCTGGCAGTTATGTGGCAATCACTCCACCAAACGATTTGACCGTCCTCCCCCTGGTTTTGAAGCTGTTGCCCTTGAAGGAACGAGCGAATTGGACCAGGGGTTTTTTAAAACTCTGTCCTGGGGTCTAGGGTCCCTGTCTACGCTTGCATTTGTTCCAACCACGTTTATGACCCCCTGACCTGTAACATGCTGTTAACCATGTTTGGGCGACACTTTACTTGAACCCCAAAAAATGACATATGGCTGACGTAACACTGTCATACACATGACGTAACTGCTGTCACGAGGTGACGTAATAGATAATGTCAGTTGACGTCAAATGACATACAGTTGTGATCACTTTTATTGTCATAACATTTACTGATACAAGTATGACAGTATGTAATTTGACAAACTGACATGATTTGTTATGCCATCCTGTGACAGCAGCTATGTCATGTGTATGATGTGTTATGTCAGCCTTATGTCAAAGGGTTCAAGTGAAGCGTTAACCATTTTTATTAGACTTTTAATATCAACCTTCTTTAGACTACAAGTCAGCGGGGTCCTAATTATTGAAAGTGTGGATACCTGGTCACTGAATGTAAAGTAGGGCTGCCCAACCCTGTTCCTGCAGATCTGCTGTCCAGTAGGTTTTCATTTAAACCCCAATTTTGGCACACCTGTTCGTGCTAATTCGCGGCTCAGCGAGATCTCTAGCTGAGTTGTGCTTTGTTTGGAAAGCTGTGAAAACCTGCAGGACTGTAGATCTCCAGGAGCAGGGTCATGGACAGTGTGAACAATGGGAGGATTGAAGATAAACCAAAGGTCAATGAGCCACTCCTGTATTGTGTTGGAATAAGTATTTAAAAAATGTGTGGAGCAGTCAGTAGGGCAACCAGCCCTCTTGGCCGTGTGTGTGATTTCCGTGTGGGGGTGTGGGGGTGTGGTGGGTCGGGGTGGGGTGGGGGGGGGTTTGGTCCAGTCTTGGCACCTTCTCAGCTGCAGTCCCTTCCCATCTGTTCCCCTCTCCACTGTCTACCTGTCTGAATAAAGCATATAATGCAAAATGTGGACTGTCCCAAAATTAATTAAAAAAAAAAATCACCCATAACCTAAAGCAGAAAACACAGGGTGGCACATGAGTTGAAAAATCTCTTTAATTATAGAATTTATCACAGGCATACTAACTTGTTATTTAACACCTTTTTACAAATATTATGTTTTTAGACTTGAGGAATAATGTAAACCAGGAAATTCTTGTCGTTCCAAGGACTGCAGGCAACCGGGAACCTGGATCTCTCCAAGTTTTTTTTACGACAGGACTGACGCCTTTTTCAATCAAGGGGCTGCATTGAGCAGGCTTTGGGCTTTGGGTGGCGGTGGGGGGGGGGGGGGGGGGGGGGGGGGGGGGGGGGGGGTTGTGACTGCCCTCTCTTAGGCCGCCAGCCAGGACTGTTTCCCAAAGCTTCTACTGTCACGTTCACTGCGTGGCAAGGAGGGAAGCTTCAGCCAGCCCCATGGTGCTGAAATGGAGAGAGAGAGAGAGAGAGAAAGTGAGAGAGAGAGAGGGAGTGAGAGAGGGAGCGAGGGAGGGAGGGAGGGAGGCAGGGAGAGCGAGCGAGCGAGAGAGAGAGACAGAAGGTCATAATCACATGCTCCTCTCCTATGTGCTGTGCTGTGTGCTCTCTTGTTGTCGTTTGGCCTTACAGAGCGATCGAGGTAGTCAATGAGCGCATTGACGGCCGAGGAGCAGCGCCACAAAAGCCAGGCGGGAGCAGGGCGCGAGCTTCACGGCAACCCCGGCGCAGGTGTCACACCTCGTCTGAGCCAGGAAGGATAACGCGGCCGGAGGGTGAGAGAAAAGGTAAGGTAAGGGTTTTCATTTCCTTTAGAAGTCCCTGCTCCCTGTCCTTGGGTTTTAGATGGTGACCTAAACTTTGTGTATTGAGCATTCTGCTTTTGCTGCACCTTCACTTCAAATGTTCTGTCTCTTTATGAGACAGAACTGTGTGCTTCAGGTGTTATTCGATGTCTTTTCCTTGAGCGAAATACTTGAGTTTTTGTTGTTGTTGTTGTTGTTTGTTTGTTATTTTGTTATTTTCCCCAAAGCTCTTCTAAATGTAGTGTAGTCTCATGCTCATAGTGTAGTCATTCAGACAGAACTATCTTTGTCTGTGCCAGGTTTCCTGTACTCAGTGACTGAGATTGGGTCCGACAGTGAAAATATCCCTACTTCATTATTAATGGTCTTTGTAAAGTGTAAATCGCTTGTTGGTTGTTTTATATTATTTCATCTGGAAGCGTTGCCATATTTTGACCTGTTTGTGAAGCTGCCAAGGCTTCTGGAACAAGCCGACAGTTACAGCGTTGTATCAGAAACTCAAGGTCAGTTTCCAAAACTGTGCTACCTGAGAGTGAGTGAGCATATGTGTGTGCGTGTGTGTGAGAAACAGAGAAAGAGAGAGAAAGTGTGAAAGAGCGAAGTGTACCGTCTGTGTCAAATGTGATGACTGTGCTTACGTGGTGGAATTCAAGTACAAGAGCATTCAAATATAGTGTTTGTGTGTGCCCTTGCACTTATAAATATAGGTGTGTCTGTGTATGTGTGTGAGAGAGAGAGAGAGAGAGAGAGAGAGAGAGAGAGAGGGAGAAAGGGAGGGAGGGAGAGGGAGAGAGAGAGAGAGCGAGGGAGAGGGAGAGAGAGAGAGAAAGGGGAGAGAATTCAATACATGTGCACATGCAATCTAAAAACAGTAGTAGCAAAAGTAGCCAGAGAACGAGCTGGAGGTCTCTGCTCCTGTGTTGGCCAATCAAAGCATTCCCTTCGCCGTGCTGGAAGGAAGCGTGACTCATGACATCACAGGGGCGGGGCCTTGTTGTCATCTTGTCATCACTCATTGAGGGAACTGATGTAATTACTCTGCGGGTACGTATGTGTATCCAGGTTCCACTGTCCTAAATGCTGTTCATGACCTCACGCGGTGTTTAATTTATTTGATCATTCTGATTATTAATGGAAACAGAGGCTCTCTTTAATTCGATTCCGTGGCGGGCACCACGTTGTTATGACTGTTTGGTTTTACAAAGTGGAAATAAACAACAGGAGGATGGCTTACCTGTACACCGTGCACAAAGACCTTGTACAGCACAGCAAAACAGCTCTCTCTTTCCAGCCCAGCCCCCCCCCCCCCCCCCCCGCCCCCCATCCCCCCTCACCCCCCCACGCTCTCGCTCTCTCCTGTTCTGTAGCAGTACTGAGACCTTTTCTCTGTCTCTTGGCTTAAAGTTTCCTTTTTAAAATTTTCGCAAATTTTTTGCAACCTTTTTTTTTTTAACTACAAAAGGCTGAAAATTTTTTCTTTTTGTCTTGTTGGAAAATATAGCTTTTCTTCTGCGGAGTCTGTTTTGGGCCCAGCGTACAAATTCGGGCAAACCGTGCAGGGCGCTACTGCATCAAAAGACTGAGCCCAGCCCTGACTGTGGGGAACTGGGCTCCTGCCAAATTCTGGGGGCATTCTGAGAGGCAGGATCTGTCCCCCGACCCACCCTCTCTCTCTCTCTCTCTCACCCTCACCCAAATCACTTATACATATAATTTTTACAATTGTTTTTTTTTTTTTTTTTTTTTTTTTTTTCTCCCGGCTTCGCCTATTCAATGAAATGCCTTAACAGTGTAAACCCGGGACCCCGCCCTTCGTACACAGCGCTCAGAGAGGGCAAACAAAGAGGCCTCTTTGATAGCGATCGGGGATGACTTAGCGTCCTGAGCGGCGGAGATGTGATATTTCGGATCGCGGCGCGTTCGCCTGGCGTCGTTCCTTGTGATGTGAAAACAGACTCCCGAGGGCTGTTTTTCAGTCGGGGCGGTTCAACGCTCAGCCGTTCCCCCTGCCGGGTCTCCTCGGCCAAAAAAATCCAGCCCAAAATGCCTGACTTTGTATTTATTTTATTTATTTATTTATTTTTATTTTTACGCACCCCGTGTGCAATGATTAACCGACGCAGGCGGGGGCTGCGTTTCCCCCGCAGAGAGCCTCCCCTCCCTCAGCCCATTATCTCCTACACACGAGGGGTCGGGTCTGTGTTAATTATTTCTAACAGGTACTGAGTGGCAGATAGGCATCAGTCAGGTGGGAGTGTTTTTATCTCTCTGTTCTTTCTCTCTCTCTCTCTCTCTATGTTTTTCACACACGCACACACACACACATACAAACTCACATGCACACATGCACACACATGCACACACATACACACAGAATGCACGCACGCACGCACGCACACACACATACACACACACACACACACACACATGCGCATACACACACACACAGACATACACACACACACACACACACACACACATGCGCATACACACACACACAGACATGCGCATACACACACACACACACACAGACCCACACGCTCTCTCTCCCACAAAAACTCACACTTTCTACTACTCTGTCGCACACATGCACTCACGCTCTCTCTCTCGTCGTCCCGCCCCCCACCTTGCACACACACACACACACTCTCTCTCTCTCTCTCACTCACTCTACCCTCTCTCTTCCCACCCTGTCCCTCTCTCACGAGCACAACACACACGCTTCCCCCCCTCGCCCCCCACCCCGCACCCCCTCCCCTCTCTCCTTGTCCTCCCCGCACAGTTAAAACAGATTGTTATTTGCAGAGCGTGTGAGCACTGAGCTCTTGTTTCCAGTAAAGTCCGGGGCTATTTTTAGTGTGCAGATAGGAGCAGCACAAGGAGCAGCAGGGACTCAGGGGTGTCTGCTCCGGTCGCTGGCCACAGAGCGAGGGAGAGGGGGAGGACGAAGAGCGAGAGAGCGAGAGAGAGAGAGAGAGCGAGGCAGGGTGCAGGGGACGAGCTGACGGGGAGAGGGAGTGAGACCCCATGTTGAGGGCTGGCTGCTGGGTGAACCTGAGGTACGTGCCAATCGAGGTCCTGCTCAGAATGTGTGGGGGTGTGTTTGGAGGGGAGGGGAGGGGGTGAGGTTCGGTTCGGTATCGCTTGACTGGTCGTTGCATCACTGAGGGATTCTGGGAGTGGAGGGTTGCTGCCCGTCCTGAGTTTGCCCGTCCACGGGGTTTTAACAGAGCAGAATTGGGCCTGGGGGCTGAGCAGGGAGGTGCTTGGGGGATGGAGGGAGAAGGAGAGGATCGGGCCTGTATGTAACAGGTGGTTCTTCATGATTGCTGGTTTTACGCTTCTGTTTTTCATACTCACACTTTCTCACTCCTGTCCGTTCTTATCTGCAGTTTAATCTTGTTTCTTTCGTTTTCTCACTCTCTCTTTCATAGATCCGCCTTTCATAGTGTCTTTTCTGTAGTCACAATTGCTGTGTTGCATTGATGAATCATACATGTTTAAAAAGTTGGGATTTTCTCCTCAGGAGCATTAAGGTGAAAAGACTTGAATATGATTTATTTATTTTATCCTGTATGATCATTTTCCTTTGTAGCAACAAAGAATATGCACATACTGGAGGACTAAGCATAGTTGACAATGTATGTCGCTAATGATTTTATACGCACACGCATAGATATCTTCTTTATCAAACATTAATGTACAGTATATCTATTATGTGCTTTCAGGAAGAAAATACTGATGACTTCACAGCAATTTAAAGAACAGATTTTTGTGTGTGTGTGTGCCCATGTGTACAACTATATGGGTGCGCATGTGCTGTATGTGTTCATGTGTGGGACCGTGTTTAAGTGTGTGTGTGTGTGGCACTGCATGCATGTGTGTGCGTTTCTGCCCTGCGCATGATCCAATATGTATTTTCTTTGGACAATGTTGTTGATGATTGGCGGTCTTTATTGGGTTGGTTTTTTAATTTTGTGCATCCGGAGTATATACTGTCCTCCTCAGAAAGTGTCACGTTCATTTTGGACACATTTTTGCTAAAAAATTTTTTGCTCAAGAGGGACTCCAAAAAGGCCAAAAATTTTAGGGTATGACGGGAGTGGAACTCCCAGAAGAGAACATCGGTCGTGCTTTTATTCATGTAAAATATGGGAAAGGCAGTCGATGTTTCAAACAGGTTGCTGTCATGGGCCCTGGAACATGGGCACTGTTTAAATGCACTGTGTAGGCACAGCTCGTAAAATCAGCTTCAGCTGTGAAATCAGCTTCAGCTGTGAAAGGTCAGAATCAGTCATGATGATGGGGGAGGATGATGATGCTGATAAAGATGTTACAATAAGGGACTCCATTACCCAGACTACTTCACTGGGCCCAGCCCGAAATAAGGAAAACTGGAGGACACAGAGCTCAGAGCAAGAGACACAGTAATGAACAGGGAGATAAAGATGTGTGTGACAGTGTGATTGTTGATAATGGTGAGGATTCCACTGACTATGATTGGGATTACTCAATATTGACATGCTTATATTTTATTACCCATCATACCACTGAGGAACTTCACTGAAATGAACTCCGTATGTGACTGGCTCAATGTAAAGTTGGCAGCGTTTGCTGTAACTGGTGGTTTTCTCTAAATACGGCTGTCAACACAGCCCAGATGTTCAATGTGCTCATTCAAAGATATGGAACTGAAGAGTGTTATGTATTTTTCAGTTGCATGATGAGTCACATGCAGGATTTCCACCACCTCTCCACAGGGAAATACGACTGTAGCTTGCCCCCCCCTGGGGGGGGGGGGGGGGCGGGGGCAGCGCAGTCAGACAGTACCGAACAGCAGAAAGCACTTTACTGTCCTCCGGAGTGGCCAATCCCCCCAGGGCTCACCTATTTACTGTCGCTTCTCTCTCTCTCTCACTCACTCACTCAATATCTCTCTCTCTCTCTCTCGCTCTCTCCATCTCTCTCTCTCTCTCTCTCTCTCTACCGTAAGGACACCGATGTGAGCGAGGGCAAAGAGTGGCCTGCTCTGAACGAATTCAGCCAGGATAACCTGCTTCTGTTCGCAAGGCGAATATCGCACTTTGCTTCGTTTTGGCTGGACCGCAACAGCGGGACCAGCCCTATAAACACGAATGTCTGTGACTGAGTGACTGAGTGATGAAGTTACACCATTGGTCGGCCGAGTTATGAAGTTACACCATTGGTCGGCCGGACGACAATTTCGCACACCCATACACCGTCCAGCCATATACTAGGTTTTTACCTTTTCTTGTTTTTCTAGAGTAGTGATGCTACTGTACGACGATGTAATTCAACAACTGATTGGAGTTGTAGTTTTTGTAAACTTGGACCAGCATAAAAATCATGTTAAATGTTGGAATTTAACATGATTTTTGTGCTGGTTATTTTATTAAATGAATTGGACTGCGTTTGTGACATACGGTACAACCTTTAGAAGTTGTACTGTATCAGGGTCAAACGGTGTTGCCTACAAGCCATGCCATTTGTCTGAAATGTGTGTGTGTGTGTGCGTGTGTGTGTGCGCATGCATGTGCGTGTGAGAGAGAGAAAGAGAGAGAGAGAGAGAGACAAAGTACCAGCCAAAACAAGTAGCTGCCACCTGTGCAAGGCCAGGGGCAGAGTGGTGCTTCCTGTCGTAGGATTCATGAGACCGAACAGGGAAGTAACGCTGTGCACCCAGAGCAAACCCTTTTCCCAAAACATTTCACACTTTCCTGAGAAATGATTGCGGCATGTGTCATTTAGATCACATCTACTGGCCGTAAATTGCTCCGTTGAAACTTGTAAAGTTCTTTGTTTACCACACAGAGCCACTTTTCCCAGTAAAATCTGAAATAATGTGATGTGACGAATAGCCGTTCTGCCGCAGTAGTGATTTGTGGAGGAACATCGGAGTACAGAACAGAAGAAGCTGGCCTTCATTACCATTGGCCTCCATTATCATTGGCTTTCATTATCAGTGACTATCATTATCATTGGTCTTCATTATCATTGGCCTTCATTGCCATTGACCTCCATTACCATTGGCCTCCATTATCATTGGCTTTCATTATCAACGACCTTCATTATCATTGGCCTTCATTACTGAGTAGTGAACCTCCCTCAGGTTGAGCAATCACACTACCAAACTGGATAATGTCCTTCCCTAAAATGCTGGACAGTCTCACATTCTACCGGCACTGAGAGCATTTCCTTCAGTCACATTCACTCTAATGGGAATCCCGTAGGCCTTGGACTATTCTACTGTCCATAACTTTAGCCAATAATAATAATAAATTATTATTATTATTTTTTTTTTGTTAGTTTTTTTTTTTTTTTTTTTTACATTTTCATGGTTTTTTTTCCCCCTCAAAGAAGGTGAAGGCTCTGGCAAGGCAAAGATTTTTGTCATCTCATAAATCTGGGAAAATGGTCCAGCTCATAGCTATTGTACCACAGAGGTGCAGTATTACATAATGTACATAAATCAAGTGGGCATAACTTTTGATTGTAACTATGCGTGTTATTGTGTTATTGTTCTGATTCTGCTTCGTACGTGCCGTTTCGGTTGGTGTTCTCTTTTTGTTCTTTTTTTTTTTTTTTTTTTTACTGGAGCAAGCATTGGAAGCAGGCTTCCGTTTCCTGCTCTAGCAAGAGAGAGAGACAACAGAACGTGATTTTTTTTTCTTTTTTCTTTTTTTTGTTTAGTTTTTTTTTTTGAAGCAGGCAATGTTCTAGAAGCTTCTGATGCACTACTTCCCTGGGCCAGGCACAATCCGGGAACCAATCTCCAGCAGGATATGGCATCATTGTTTTTGTTTCGGTGATATTTTGGGGGGGAGGCTGGACTCCCGAGGAGACATAACAATGGCGTGCATCGTTTCAGAACTGGGGGGGGGGTGGGGGATGGGTGGGTGGGGGGGGGGGGGGCAACTGCAGGCATGCGTGACACAAACCCCAAGCTGACCGGCGAATCAAAGCGAGGCTTATTGTAGAGTACGGCACCTTCTCCGCCCAATGGGCAACGGTGTTGTCGGTATCATCGTCACGGGAGATGGGGGGTATTATGGTCTGCATGCCTGTAACGGTCCTGATTGGAACGGGCCCTGGCCAATGAGAGCCGCGACTCTCTGAGTGAGCTTGTTAAACTGTTTTTGTTTTCTCTCTGATTTGTGAGAGGCTCCTTCATCTCTTGTGTTTTTTCGCGAAGAAAAATGGACAAATGGGCTAAATTGGGGCAGATTTCCTTATGTTCCAGAGCACTCATTTGCTACTAATTGGGAAACGATGTGGTGGTGAAAAGGAGGTCTCTCCTCATAGAGGAGGGGTGGCACCCAAGTGGTGTGTCCTGTTGATGCATTTGGTAATGGTATGTCTCATGGTCCTGACCGTGACAGCGCCCCCTGTGGCCAGGAGTCCCACGGGTGACACATATTCGACGCAACCTCCTCCAATGAGAGAGGTTTTTAGTCATCAGGTGCCTGCGGCTAGTTTATCTCTGCAGTCCCCTACCGCTAAAGCTGTACTGCTCCGCTATCAAACTTCACAGCACAAAGAGGCACAAAATGGCTGCATGCAGGTACATTGACGTGGGCTTGTAGTTTACTCTCTCCCGAATTGATGGTGGATGCTGCAGGGATGGGATAGGATTGGAAGTTCCAAAACAACAAAAACAAAACAAAAAAATCCCCGTAACATTATATCTCCTGGTTGCTACCGTACCTGAGCAACCTCAAACCCCCCCCCCCTCCCCATGTTATTACTGTGAGTTGAAATCTGAGGCCCACACTGCTGGAAGCACACTTTTTTTTCACGGCAAGATAATACCGTTTCAGTTCTGGGTGAAAATTGGCCTGTTGGCCCGTGGTAAATTGTATTGCTTCAGGATCTCACTGGGGAAGTTTCTCATTTCCTGCAAGTCCCCATTCACGGGGCGAAATGTCAAAACGCGTCGTGGTAAAAAATAAATAACACATTGAGTTTGGTTTATAAATAAAGTTTTATCCAGTCCACCACGTCCACCACCTCCTGGACAACAGCTGGTTATTGGGAAAGACTAGCAGAAGGCATGGGAGAGAGAAAGGGAAGAGAGAGAGGAAAGGAATAGCAGATTCATGCCGGCTGTCACTGCAACACACACACACACATCCAGAGGAAAACACAACCAGCAACCCCCCAACCCCCCCCACCCCAACCCCCCCACCCCATTCTTATTGTGACACATTTCCGGGCGCGCTCTGTTCCAGTTTACCTTGCGCTGGGGGGCCCTATTTTTAGCCCGCAGAAATAGGGAAAAACAGTCCTACGGAGGCAGGAAAACTAAGTTGGGAAAATAATAGGGGGAAGTCTGCCTGCCATTTTAGACAAACAATCGTGGAGCTAATAGAGCCAGCGGTCGTACGGAGAGCAGTCTGAGCCCAGGGCGTGAAGGAAGGGGGGGAGAAGGACTGGAGCGCATTCGTACTGGGCCATCCGTTTAAAGGCCCGAGGAGAGAGAGAGAGAGGGAGGAGGGAGGGGGGTGGGGGGCTAGAAAGGCGCTTGTTTCTTTGGCGAGGAACGGGCCAGCGTGGAACGGGCCAGCGTGGACCGCGTGTGAGGCGGTGAGCGCGTTAGGTTGGGTGCGCCCCCATCGCGCTCTACAGGGTTTTTTTTTGGAAGCTCTGGTTTTTGGGGTCGCCTCGGCCGTGGAACTTTGGGTGGAAGGGCACGAGGTCGAGTCGTCGAGGAGAGGGAGGAGAGCTTTTGGATCCAGCTGCTTTTTAACGGTAGGTCCAGGTGTGGGTGGACGGTCGTACGGAATGACCCGACAGGGGAAACTCTGTGGACTGTGATCTGTGGATCTGCTCACCTGCTCACTAACACCTTGTTGCTGACTCCTAGCTTAGTCTGAATGTTTTTCATTCAAAGTGTTTACATTAGCTTTGCAGACTGAAGGGATCCTGTTAGACTGGTGTGGAGAAACATCACAGCCTAATTGCTAAGTCACCTGCTTTGTAGTGTTAGTTTTGAGGTCATTAAATATCGCAAGTGTTGTCGCAAATGTAACTGTACGGACGTATTGCCTTGTTGGAATGTTTGGCCCACACAGTAAAATGTGTAGTGCTAATTTAACTGAAACAGGGCGTACACTCATCCAAGATGAATCCAAAGCATTCTCGCACAGTGCAATGTCCTCTATCCAAGTTTATTTAACACAGGACATGTCATTGTTTTCTTATCAGTGCATTTTTTTTTTAAAGCCATTCCTCAGCGAAGGCACAGAGCTTCGGAGCTTCTCGATGCATGTCAGGAGACATGGGTTTTCGTATTAAAAGAAGGGGTTTGGGGGCTGTTGGTGTGTCCTGCTGGAACACAGATCCATCAGTGCAGTGAGACTCCCCATGGTCAGTAACCCAGCCCCCACGGCACCAGCACTCAGGTGCTTAAGTGGACATATCATCATTTAGTCGGGGGGGGGGAGGGGATTTCCCTGCCCCCCCCCCCCCTCATGATTGATTAGACAACCGAAGTCCCTCTCACAAACCTCAAGCCACATGCATCGTGTGACATTTAACATAGTGTTGGGCAGCTCATGAGGGCAAGAATTTCAACCATGTTGGCTTTTTGGTTTCTTATTTAGAACTTTGGCAAAATCTCCCTCCACCCCACCCGACCCCACCCCTCCCCCAACAAGTCTATTTCATGTATTTGGATTTGATCAACGCACCAGCTCTTCGGTGCATTTGTCCTACACAATTAGCTGTGAACTTTAGCGGTAGCATGTGGGACGCTGTTCAGAGGAGTTCTGGGCTTTCCCAAACTGGCAGTTAATGGGGGTGGGGGAGGGGGGCGGCGGGGGTGGGTGTGGTCTTTCAAATACAACTGGGAATTCCAAATTCCAAATTATGAGGAAAACAAAAGAATGGGGTACAGAGAGATAAGCAGGCCTGGGACCTGTTAATTGAAATCCCTCCAGCTGTCACTGTCCCATGACACACCTGAGAGAGCTCTCCCCTCAGCCAGCCGGCAGGTTAATTACCTGCGTAAGGTGCGTTTCACCCACAGCGTCGCTCCTGGGAGCTGCGGCAGCGAGATTAGCGCTTATCCCGAGTTGTTAGCTCGCTAGCTTCATTAGCATAGTGTGAATACCCGAATGTCTGTGAAGGCCCTAAAACTCCTATAAAAAGAAAGTCCTCCTTGAGCATCCATGTGTTAAAAAAAAAAAAAAAAAAAAAACAGATCGCGATGGCTGCTGTTTTTGGGACGTTTTTTTTTTTTTGTTGCCCTGGAAACTTGCAGCAGAACGGCGTGGAGGTAGCCTGGGGGGGGGGGGGTGGGGGGTTTCAGTCTCAGGGTTGCCAGTCTGTGGCCTGGGGAGGCCAGCCAGAATAGTATTTGGAAGAGGAAAATGAATGAGGTGGTCCCAGTGACTTATCCATAAAGCTTCTTCTCTCTTGAATTGGAAATGCTACAGTACTTGCCCCCCTCCGCTAAGAGAAGGGGCACTTTGGTCTGGCGGGGGCCAGCCGATTGGGGGAGACGTACGACCAAGAGCTCCATCGGTGTCAGTCAGTCAACATGAGAGCCGGCTGTTGACCTTTGTGTGTGTGTCTACGTATCTATGAGTGTCTCTGTGTGTGCGTGTGCATGCGTGCGTGTGTGTCTGTATGTGTATGTGTGTACATGTTTATGGGTGTGTGTGTGTGCGTGTGTGTGTGTGTGTTCGCATGTGTGTGCATGTGTGTGTGTGTGTGTGTGTCTACGTACGCGTGTGTGCGTGCATGCTAACAGAATTAGAGCCGCCACATTGTTTTCCTGCGTCCTGTCTGGGGCTCAGTGCCGGGATTCACCCAGGTATGCCTGTGATGCGAGCAAGCGAGGGGCGGGGCAGCTGTTCTGAGGGTAAGCTTTGTTTTCCTGAAACAGTGTGTGTGAGTGTGTGTAAACTCTGGAGGGGGGGATTAGGGGAGGGGGGGGGGGGCAGATGTGTATAATTGATGGCCTCTGGCCTGGCCTTGGGAGAGACTGTACTCTCTGCAGTGATCAGCAGCTGTTCCACATCACCGCTCCTGCATGGCCTGTGAGCTGCAGGGACTGAGGCGACAGAGAGAGAGATAGAGAGGGAGAGAGAGGGAGAGAGAGGGAGGGGGAGAGAGGGAGAGAGGGGGAGAGAGGCAGAGAGAGGAAGAGAGAGAGGGAGAGAGAGAGAGAGAGAGAGGGAGAGAGAGGGGGGGAGAGAGGCAGAGAGAGGGAGGGGAAGAGAGAGAGAGAGGGGGAGAGAGGCAGAAAGAGGAAGAGAGAGAGGAAGAGAAAGGGGGAGAGAGAGAGAAATAGAGAGAGACAGTCAGATAGAGTGTGAGCAGGAGGGAGAAGAAAAGAGAAGAGAGACAGAAGGGAAAAGATTGAGAAACAGAGATGCAGAGAGAGACGGGAAACAGATGAAGAGAAAGCGAGGGAGAGCAGGAGACAGACAGACACACCAAGAAAGAGAAAGGTACCGCCTAACTTCAGTCATACTATACTATACCATACTACACCATACTACGTCCTGCATTTGGCCGTACTGTACCACATACCGTACTCTAACAATGGCCAAGGGGCAGTCGGGGACAGCTAGTGAACTGCTTCTTCGCCGTTAAATTGGCCAGTAACCTCAGGGTGAGAGTCCTGTGGAGGACAGATTCGGCTTGAAGTGAATGTCACAGGTTATTCTTTTTGTTTTTTATTGAAAAGCTCTGCTCAGATTCTAAATCCGAAAGGGAACA
>NC_049218.1:4958896-4978896 GCF_013347855.1 Anguilla anguilla
CTTAGTGAATGATTAATTGCTTCTGAGGGCCGGCCAATGGAAAATCGGGTACTTGGCGGCTCACGCCAGATAGAACCTAAATCACACTCGACCAAAAAAAAAAGATAAGATGAATAAACAAAAGTACAGTTTTTGATGTTGCGCCTTGACTTTTTTTTTTTTTTTTTTTTTTTAGAATGGTCACCTTCTGTTTTGTCAGAAATAGACGGTCATTTCAACCTGGAAAAAAAAGAGCTTTCATCTTGTACATCCAGACCTTATTTGGATCCATATCTTATCTTGGGCATTCCAACCATTCATAATAGAAGGCGCAAACAAGTTTTGTGTGTGTGTGCATGTTCGTGTGCGTGTGCGTTTGCGTGTGCATGTGCGTTTGCGTGTGCGTGTGTTTGGGGGGGTTAACTGCTGCAAACTCAAAAGTGGAGCAATTAAGGGTTAGAGCTGAAGATGATGACGAAGAAAACTTCACTCCCCCCATCCATCAGCCCCCTCACTTCCCACCTAACCCACCACCTCCGCGCGAGCAGCAGATCTAACTTAATTACTGCAATTAAGCACAGGAGCCCTTTCTCATCTGCTTAGGCCCCCTCACTCTTCCACCAATGAGAAGACACGATGATGGATGACACAGGGCCCCTGGCTCAGGGCAATGTGGACAGTGTTCTCAATCAATTAGCGCCGAGAGAGAAATCTGCTCAGTCTCTCAAGCTGGCGGTTCTGATAGTCCTCTCAGAAGAAAGAGCCTTGTTTGTGTCATCTGCGTTGCCCTGTTTTTCCCGTGACAGCCTGAAAAAAAAAAACCACAAAGTTCTGCACTGACTCTTTGATCACAAACTGAGGAGAGTATGGTCCAGTGATTCAGGACATTGGTGACCAGTGAGGGTGGAGGGTGAAGTTAGTTGACAATACTTCGACAGGAATTAGAAGTGGACCTTCCAAAAAAGCATTACAAGCCCATATTTATTTGTTAGTATTTCTTACGGTGGATACTAGAACGGGTTTGAAATCTTTCAAATCTTGGTGCGGTGCCTGGTATTTAATTGTATCGGTGGAACGGTGTTGGTCAAACTGCAGCCTGAACAAGCGTGCGTGGGATAAGCAGGCTTTAAAAAATGTATTATTGTTTGGAGCCCCACGCGGGGGAACAGCATGCCTTTGATAAGAATTGTTATCTTTGCCTTTTTCTTAATCCGTTGCAGCTGCGTACGCTTGCTGTTTTATCCGGACGTTGACTTTTATTCCTCCGGTCTCAGAGAGCAGAGCTGAACATTGCTTATTATCCACACCATTCATACTTTAACCTGGAGAATTAAAGTACGAATGGTGTCAGGATGTATACATTTATAAAGGGCATTTAATCACATGTTGTATTTGATACTATTCTATCTATTCATATCAAATTAAGCTAATATATTGTATATGTATATTCATGTCACCGCCGCAATATGTATTCTTTAGTTTAACCGATACTGTAGAACGGAAACTTCAATAAAGGGGAATTTACAGTAATTAGAGTATGAAACTGTAAAATAATCTGCAATGGAAAGAGGTTACCTAAATTAAATGACGTACAGGAGTGGTAAGCTGGTCTTCTGACAGGAAAATGCAGTTCTCGCCACAGGACATGTAATCAGTTTTGGAGAGATCCACATCTCTGTGCATGAAAAGGGTAGGTTATCCTGAGCTACCGAGCCTTTCTAATGCTCGGCCATATCAAATGCTGGAGTGAGCAGCATCAATCGATACGAAATCAATGGCAAGCATCAATCTTGCATCTCTAGCCCGACGGAATTTTTTACAAATCAAATAAAACTGGACGTTTGAAACAATGCGGCCGTTGTAAATATTTTATCACTTTTTTTTACGGTGCTCCGCTTTGCCAGATTTACGATGTTAAGCGACGTTGCCGATTTAATTAAACTGGCGGATCGATGAGCGCTTATCAGCCGGACCCCAGCCCCGCTCGCGTATCTGAGGCTAGCAACGGTTGCTAGCTTCCGCCTAGGTCATCAACGCCGTTAACAGCCCGGAAAGCCGATTGAGCTCGTATCGGTGAACGACGGGAGCGGCCATTTTGATTCATCGTGTGAGGTGGAGAAAGAAAAAAAAAAAAAAGGCCACCACATGTATCTTGCAAATATCCTCGCGGCACTCTTTCAGAAGAGTCGAACTGTCAATCGGCAAATCGCCTTCGGGGCAGGACTCGGGGGGAGGAGACTCGGGGGTGGGGGGTGGGTGGTGGGGGGGTTTATTGACGTAAGGTTATTAGGTTTGTGGCGACGTGTCGTGTGCGTGGCAGGGGGAGGTGACGGCAGCAGATACACAGGGCGGTTAACGGCTTCCAGTCACCAGGGGACTTATTACCCAGTCTTTTATAACCAGGCATAACCCCACCCCCCCGCCCCACCCCACCCCATTTTAAACACGATGAATCGATTCCCAGTCGCACTGCTCCTGGGTAGTCCGCAGATGCCCCCCTCCCCCCATCAACCCTGATTGGTCAGGAGGTGCATGAGCGCAACAGAGCAGGGCAGCGAATAACAGTGTCGATGACGCTCTTGCCTCCATTACACAGATGACATATTTCCATGATGCAGTTTGGATGGCCGGTGGGCTGTATTGGGTAACACGGTTACATATTCAGTGTTTAATCAACTCGAGGAAAGCACGTTTCACTCCAACCCGGCACATTTGTGGCCGCCTGGATTTTTTTTGCTGTGCACACGCACCTCTTGTTAGAGTGCCGTTTGGAAATGGTAGACTTGCACCCAGCATAGATCCATTTTTATTTGCGCTCACAATTTTGCCCATGGCAGAGCAGAGTGCTCTTTCACTCCTTTTATTTTCAAAAGATGGAGTTTTACTGGGTTTTTATGGTTGTTGTTTTTCACCTTTACAGTTGAGATTGTTCAAATGTTCAGGGAAGCCATTTTGAATTTGGGTCTACCCAGGCATGAAAAAAGCAGCCAGGTTGATTTTTTTTTTCATTTGCCTCTGCATATTTTTGTCATTATTATTTTTCAAAACTCAATTTTCAATGGAGTATAATGACGGCTCTCATCTTGGATGAGGATGAGGACGGTCTTCCATCACACAGCTTTTGTCCTTCTACATGGTTATATAACACCAATCACTAACCCTCCTCCCCCCCACCCCCACCCACATCAAACACGGGGAGTCCTTGTCGAGTTCACTGGGCCAGAATGATATTATGAAATATGCATTGAACGATAAGCTGTTTAAGTAATATCATCACCATGAGCACATCAGGAAGTCATTAAAAATTGAGAGGTGCTGGGGGAGTTCTGTGAATGCACCTTGCTTGTCGTAGGAGTGCATTTTGAAGACATGAGGTTGGGGGTTGGGCAGAACATAATTTCAGCATAAACACTGAGAGGGTCGGCTAATGTGGAGTGTTCTTTCCGTGTTCCTGTAATTTGTCTTCCGAACAAAAAGTATAAATGTACAAAAAAAAGCAAAGACATGAATGTGTTATTTATGAATAGAAAAAAATTTAATCCTGTGTGTAATTACACTGGGAGAGGGAGCATAGAGAGTGTCTTAAAAATAAGGTCAGCTACGCTCCCAAATAAGATCAGACACTAATTGTACACCAGCCACTTACAGCTGTTCAGAAGTAATTTCTGAAGAAAATCAAAGCATGCTGTAAAGTACATTTTGTGTAAATTTGATTTAACTTGGATTAATTTTGGTGTTGTACAGGAAAAGCACCCCTGGGCATATGTCTACAAGCATGCAATGAATAGGCACGCTGTTTCATGACAAATTTCCTTTGAAAAGATCGTTTTGACCATTTAACATCGATTTCCATACAGATTTTTTAAATAAAACTTTAATGGGTGTTTCTACCTCTTTAGAGGGGCTGCTCACAACTGCTGATACTCTCAGACTATGCCTATGTACTGTAATTACCCTGTAATTACACAGATACAAACATTTGCTATGCTTATATAATGTAATTGCCATGTAATTACACAGATACAAACATTAGCTATGCTTATATAATGTAATTACTCTGTAATTACACAGATACAAACATTAGCTATGCTTATATAATGTAATTACCATGTAATTACACAGATTCCAAATGTTAGCCGATATAATATTGTAGATTTTTCTGACTCAAATTAAATAAAAGGTGGTTCCAAAATTAATGACTTTGAATTAGCTATGACTGACATTGATCCCTCATGATCTGATCACAGCACGAGTTTTGGATCATAAAATGGAATATAAGCATTATTTGGGATTTTTTTTTGGGTGTATCCATTTGTGTAGAGAGAAGTTACATTGCCACTGACTTAATTGCCTTTTAAATGGCTGTGGAATATTAAATAAACTTATGGAAGCACAAATCAAGCACAGACCGCCACACAATCTCTATGGGGCATCGGCGATAGCCATGTACAACAGATTCATCGCTTAATGGAACGTTGATCTTCTTCTGTCTTCTATGTCAGTTTCTTCTTTTTGTTTTTTTTTGGAAGAACATTGAGTTCCCTCTGCTTTGTGCCTCCTTGGTGGTGAGCATCCTTCTGAGGGCTTCCTGAACCCAGAACCAAGAGAAACATCTCTCTCTCTCTCTGTCTTTTTCAATTAGCATGAATGCGCACTCAGCAATAGAACGACTTATGATTTTCAGTTTTGGGAGACTCGCATATTGGAGACAGGCTCTCTAGCTAGGCCTAAGTGTTTTCTGCTCCAAGTTGTCAGCCTGGGGAAAATTTATAATGGGTCTGAATGCACATTAAGGCAAATGGATGCAACTGCAAATTGCAACAGAACTTCAAACGATGGCGTGCATCTTGGCGGCATTAGTAGAAGAAAAAACTCAAGTATGCACATGGTGAATTAGCTGGTACATTCTAATGGGAACACTGGCACTTATTACAGTTTTTTTTTGCCATCCTTACCTCGACGCCGAAGTAGCGCTGTGGAATCGACATGCGCCAGCTGAGTGGAACTATCTCACCGTTGTTCCTGGGTCAGGTGTGGGCCGTGTGCGGGGTAGTCTCAGAGCTTTCTCATAGATGCGTCCGCGCCTTGTTTGTGATTGAACGCGCGGAGCGCCACGGAGAAGGGCGGCACAATGGTGCAGTGAGGATGAATACTGGGTTCGAATCCCGGCCTGGGCCTTTTCTGTGTGGAGTTTGCACGTTCTCTCTGTGTCCACGTGGGTTTCCTTCGGGTACTCTGGTTTCCTCCCACAGTCCAAAGACATGCCGGTAGGCTAATTGGAGACTCAACATTGTCCATAGGTATGAGTGAATGGTGAATAAATGGTGTGTGTGCCCTGCGATAGATTGGCGACCTGTCCAGGGTGTATTCCTGCCTCTCACCAAACGCTCGCAGGGGATTGACTCCTGCACCCCCCACGGCCCTGACCAGGATAAGCGGGAACAGATAATGGATGGATGGAGTGCGGCTGGGATTTACATTGTGCTTGTGCCCCGTGTGTCTCCACACAGAGTGCTCCAGTGAGGACTCCGGGTCGGGCCCGGTTCTGACACACTCACGTCCCCCACCCGGGGTGGAGGTGGAGGGAGGGGCGGTGGCGGGGGAGGGGAGACGCGCTCTTCAGCCTGGGAGAAATGGAGCCGTGTCTGCAGTGAGCGCCAGCCCCGAGGGATCATGGGATCGTCCACGCTGGGGAAGGCCGCCTCGCTGGACCAGCTGCTGGACGCTTGCATCCAGGCATTCGGTGAGTGTGTGTGGGGGGGGTGCAACCCCCCCCCCCCCCCCTCCCCCGACTCCACTGAGGGGCTCCTCTGTGGTCCCCTTGTTCACATGCAGATATGTATTTACATACACCAGCACAGCATGGTCAGGATTGCTAGTGTTGAGGATTTGCCTAATTATTATTAATATTACCATAATTGTTCTTAATGGCTCTTAAAGTGTTAATTAGCCCTTTCCATACAGTAGTTACTGTAGCTTTTTAAATCCTGTTGAACTAGCTTACAGTATGCTTTATTGTTTAAAACAAATACACCCACAAAATCATTGCTACACTCATGAATCTGGAATGCACTGTATGTCTATGCAGTATTTGACAACATTGGGTGTAGCACCTTCGGACAAGCTGTGGCTAACAGCGACGTGTCCATTCCTGTAGATGACAATGGAGGGCTGGCTAGCAGCCAGCTGCCGCGGACCATGCTGCTGATGCACCGCTGGTACGTCACGTCCACGGAGCTGGCCGGGAAGCTCCTGATGATATATCCTTCACAACAGGCGCGAGCCAAGATGGCGGCGCATCTCTCTCTCTCCGCTACTGTCACTCTGCTGTTAACGTTAGCGCCGTTACACACTGGCGCTAATCGTGGTCATCCCGCAAAAGTCTATGTGGGCGAAGGGTGGAGAAGACCATAAGGCGCCTGATGTGGCTGTGTGGTGAATTGGGTAAGGGAGGAAGACTTGGCGGTAACTGCAGGTTTGCAGGAAATTGTGGCAAAGCACCTTGCCCAGGAAACAATAACAGGTACACCTAGGGTTACAGGCCTCTGCCTTGTGGTTAACAAAAATACCATACTTATGGTTATCCTGGAATAACCACGCATTCCTGAATCAATATTTGACTGCTCATTTACTGGGAAGCCGCAGAACCCAATACAACCTGTTCTTCTGCATTTGGACAGTGTGTGATGTCAGAGGAAGGTTAATGAGGATTGATGAGAATGCGCTGCACCCTCGTTGATTTCAACCGTTTTCAATCGCCGTGGCAACCAGGCGAGGTTAGGCCACCTGTGAGCAGCCTGTGAGCGTGATTTATGATTTATACACGATTTATCGTGAGCGTCTGAGATTTCACCCAGTCCAGGTTGTAAAAAAAAAGAAGAAAGATCTCTCATTCTTCCTTTATACTGCAGCCTCCCGTCCTTCTTTCCCAGCCCTGGTGTGTCTGAAGCAGGGTGAGGAAGCCTGGGAGGTGTTTCTTAACAGAGCCATGTGACAACAACACAAAGGCACCATTTTGTCTCCCTGTTTTAATCCTTTTTTTTTTTGCATAAACCAGATACAACATATTAACATTTATCTTTTGCTTGAGCCATCTTAGAGGCCTATCACCAATCCACCCGTGACCTGTCCCACCTTCGAGACCCTGTGGGGGCAGGGGGGTACCTCCTGTGGTCTTCATTGCCTCACACACATAATATGCACATTTTGACAGGCCTATTTTTGGGAGAGATTTCCCAGTTTTATAGAGCTACACTGTACTGGGACCCCATCGCAAACAGCCCTGGCTCCTTTACAGGCTGCGTCTCCCAGTAGACCCACGCCTGGACCCCTGCCCAAGGCCTCTTAAGAAGTTACTCTCTTTAAAAATATTGCTATTTTACAAGCAAGACAAGTATTTGGCCTGGTAACAATTATTCGAAGCACTCGGCAGAAATGATCACATGACTGACCTTCCACTGTTTCTACATTTCCAGATACCGCGCATTCCTGTCAAGGCTCTTCAGCTGTTTGTGGGTTTCTGTGGGGTTTCTGTGGCATTTATTATCAAAAAATACGCAAGCAGCTGCTGTTTTTTTCTAAAAAAAAAAAAAAAGAAAAAGCATGATCTGTTGTGTGATCTGTTTGAAACACAAATAAAACAAAAGCACACTTGGACGATGTCCCCTGTGATGAAAAACGCTTTCCTTAATGTGCCCCACGTATCGAGATTGCCGGGGGGATGACTGCCAAAGGACGAGACTCAAGATTTGCTATTTAATGAGGTAAATAAATAAAGTTTTTTCAATTTATTTTAACTTTCCTAGCTCTTGTGCTGCGGCATATTGATGGTGCTGGCGGGACAGCCGGGTGGGAGGGGGGAGCTTTCCTGGGGCAGTTGAGTGTGACTGACCGACTGACCGGCACAACGATGGCCGTGATGTCATCGGAAGCGACAGCCAGCCAGCGGCTATCCTCATGAGAGAGCGGCGGGCCGCTTCCAGCCGTCTGAAGTGGAGAGATTGTCCGATGGGGGATAGGCACGCAGTGAAGCCGGTTGTCTTGTGATCCATTATTTACGCAGAGGAAAAGAAAAAAAAAAAGGCCACAGGCATCTGTTTTATCGTTTGTTTCCTCCCGTACTTGATTCATCGGATTTCGGCTCCGCCCCCCTCGCCCCGCCCTGCTTCTCTCTCCTACATCTCGTTAGCAGAGTACGTCCCTTTTACCTCGGCTCCGTAAAGGCACCGGGGGGTCGACTTACTTTTCAAGCAAATGGCTTCTGACGTGAGAGATGTTCACAACGGGAAATGCTTCAGTAAAATATGAAAATAACACGGCATGTTACCGGAAATGTTTTGTTAAAAAAATGTTGTACTGCATAAAAAGGGAAGACTTAGATTAGACCAATAAAGCCGCATTAAGTTCCTTTGCATTTCCAGGGTGACTTACTGCATAGAACATCTGGAAATACATAATATAAATTTATGTTTGTAGCAAATAAGCATGAGCAATACAGAATCACAGAATTACAAATAGCTGTAAGGCGTGGTAAGCTAGCCTGTAGCTATGATCTATGTGGAAGTGGTTCATAGTTGCAGTGCCCCCCCCCCACCCCCTCCCCTCCCTCCCCCTCCCACAACAAAAAAGCATTTTTCTGAGAGTTCTCTAACTAATTAGGATTTGTTCTGGATGTGTCATTACCCTCGGGGACTTAGTGGATTAATGGGAGAAGACGGCTTTGCCCTTCCTTTCAGCTATCTGTAATTCTGCGATTCCTGTTGCTCATGCTTGTTCGCGACAAACTTTTCTGTTATTTATCTCTCGCTGCATTTTCCTGATGTTCTATGCAGTAAGTCACCCTGGAAATGGCAGTTTGCTATGCGTTAGCACACACCTTTATCCAAAGGAACTTAATGCGGCTTTATTGCTTTTAAGTCTTCCCCTTTTTGTGCAGTACAACAACTTATCAAAACATTTCTGGTAATATGGCGTGTTATTTTGATTATTTTACTGAAGCATTTCCCGTTGTAAATCTCTCACATAAGAGCCATTTGCTTGGAAAAGTATGTGGCATAACAAAGAAAACGCTCCCTGGAGTCCACGCTCAGATGGAAATCGACGTAGTCCAAAAAACTCGACTCCCCCAGCTTCCATTAGATGCACTCTGATAAGTTATATTTGCAGGTTGAGTTTCTGCATCTGTAAATCATGCTAGATAGGAGTCTGTTAAGTAAATATAATGCCTTTGTGGTGTTTCAAATTTGTCAAAAGAAATGTTTGTGAATATATAAATGCAACGTGAGAGTTTGGTTCATAATGTGGATAAACCAAAGTCATTGATTAAAATGGGGGAGGGTTTATGGATCTTCACATACTATAACAATTGAATGAAATGTAACAGCATGTGGCTTCTCGTTAACAAAATGGTTTCATCTATGTATGTATGTGCAATTTATGCAGTACACATAAAAGTATATTTTCCTGTATAGAAAGATTTTTTCACTACGGGTGAGGGATGAGATACAGGTAGGTCCAGATTTGCCATAATTGGTTCTGGTGGAGGCGATACCAAGTGATACCGCACATGGAATATGAAGGGGTTGAATATCCCGTGGAATCAGTAACTGTGTTAGAGCAATCCGAACCTAAACTGAAATCTGAGTCCTCCCGTCTCCCCCTTGCAGGTACTGGATCATGGAGTTCCCGGCGGAGTTTAACCTGGACCTGGGCCTGATCCGGCTGACCGAGGAGTTCAGGGAGGTGGCAGCGCAGCTGAGCTGTGAGGAGCACTTCAAACTCATAGACATCTCCACCATGTGAGCACCATCTGCACACACAGGGCACTGCAGATTCAGGCAGCTGTTCACGCGCGTGAACACGTGATACAGGGATTGCACATGCACACACACACACACATGCACATGCACATGCACACACTTGTACAGTAACCACCCCCTCCCCCATTCATAATCAATAATGGACACTATCACACGTTACCAGTCACCAGGAATATAAAATAATCTTTTCATATTAGTCCTTTAACAAACTGTGCATTAGCCTGGCCCAAACAAACACACTGAAATGCATTTAACCTCAAACTGCTGATCACACTTCACGAAAAAAGTTGATGTGATGTAATTGATATTGACATTAATAAAGTATTACCTTAGGAGAACTGATCAGAAACAAGTTCAGATAAGGGGGGTTCATAAACACGAATCAGTAAGGATTCTGGGTGATTGGGTTCCCTGTGATCTGCCTGCTTTATCTGTGTAGTCCACAGCTAAGCTGGCAGATGGAATTGTGGGAAGAAAGCTGTTTTTCTATCTGCCATTGTGGAGGACTTGTGTGCCAGTGCACAGCCCACGCAAACTGATGGAAGATGTTGCAGTGATGAGATGAGCACTCAAACAAGGGATATAAATGAGGGGAAAGCAATTATATCATAAAAATTTTATTGAAATATTGATGAAGGAATTAAAAAACATCTTTCGCTGCAACACTGAAGAGTCACAAGTTTGTTTGGCGTTATCAAATTCCACGTTGTTTTGTTGCTGGCCACCGGGTCTAACTAATGATTGTGTTCAGTGTGCTCCGCACCTGGAAACTGTTCGCGGTTTTGGCCTCAAATATCCTGAGATAGGATGCTTTTGGGGATACACTGTGCTTGTGAACACCTGGGACGAGGTAATCAAAGGAAACCGATGGGACAGAGAAAGCGAGTGAGAGTTTGGCATCTTGCATTATTATAACATTCATTTGGCAGACGCTTTTATCCAAAGCGACGTACAAAAAAGTGCATTTCTTGGTCGTAGACAACTGCTAAACACGGGTTCAGTAAGGTACAATACTTATTTTGTACAGCTATTTCTAGCCGAGAACAGTGAACACTATTCTGGCCTAACATCTGCAAAGCATTACTCATAGAATAAACTACATATCCCACAGTCCCTCCTACGACTGGATGAGGAAGCTGACCCAGAGGAAGAAGCAGCCGAAGAAGGGCAAGGCGTCCCTGCTGTTCGATCACCTGGAGCCCATGGAGCTGGCTGAGCACCTCACCTTCCTGGAGTACAAGTCCTTCAGGAGGATATCGGTGGGTGCATCCCGCGATGTTTCTGGAGGTTTCGACAGAGATATTCCAAAAAAAAAAAAATGTTGGCCCTCAAATCCTAAAATGATGATTTTCTTAAAAAAATTTTGACAATTAAACCCTGTTCCTCAAATCACGGTCCTTGGGGACCGAGAACTTCTGGTTTTCCACCCACTCTTTACTGTGAAGTCAGGTGTGAAAGCAGTGTGGCCAATCAGCAATGCTAAGTGTTCAGTTAAATACCTGGAAAAAAAAAAAGAAAACCAGGGCCAGATTTTGATTTAAGGGCCTGATTTGGGTGTCCATTCTTTACTGTCCACTTTGCTTCAGAATTTAGGGTGACATAAGAGGGGACTTGTGGGACTGGACACTAGCCACCCTCCTAGGTGAATGTCTGGTCAGTATATATGAATCCTCCTGGGGAAAAGATCCCTTCAAGGACTGGCTGTATTGGTATGTGTCCATGTCCATCAAGCTGGGAAACATCCACCTGGCTAACAGACCTCTCCCCTGTGGCCTCACTTATCAGTAGGAGTACGCTCGTAGCACGCCATATTTTCCACTGGCTACCCCCCCCCCCACGCTTTTATCTGCCGCTCTGTGTCTTCATTCTTGCTCTGAACTTGGCGGCCTGAAGGTTCCTCAGCTGCTCCAGCTCGTCTTTCCTCCCCAAGCCGCCACTGATAGCTTCGAAATGAGCAGCTGGGGGAAAACTCTGCTATGAACTCTGTTTAACCTTGTGGAAAATTATCACGATGTTCTGGCTTCCTTATGGCTTCTTTATGGCCACAGGGTGGTGTTTTAAAGAATTTCACTCTCTTGTTGTGTGGTTTCTGGGGTGTCCATGCCATTTCAGGAACTTCACCCCCCGTCACAATAGTATATTGATCCATCTATAACCCCCCCTCCCCTGTCACGATAGTATATTGATCCATCGATACCCCCCCTCCCCTGTCACGATAGTATATTGATCCATCTATATCCCCCCTCCCCTGTCACGATAGTATATTGATCCATCTATATCCCGCCTTCCCTGTCACGATAGTATATTGATCCATCTATATCCCCCCTCCCCTGTCACGATAGTATATTGATCCATCTATATCCCCCCTCCCCTGTCACGATAGTATATTGATCCATCTATATCCCGCCTTCCCTGTCACGATAGTATATTGATCCATCTACAACCCCCCTCCCCTGTCACGTTAAGTATTTGAGTCCCAGAGAGGTGCATGAATAAGAAGAGCAAATTCAATATGAATTAAACAAGTGTAACAAAACATAAACACAGGATATAAACAGATTTATCGGAGTGTTTTTTTAGCATTGGAACAATAAAACATTGACATGAAAAGAATGAACAACTTTTTAATGTTTATCTATGCTATTATTGTTCGGAAATTGTCAATCAGCAGCTGTGGTGTAAGTACACAAATATTTATAGATAATGTTTTATTCAATATGTACACAAGCTAAAAGTAGGGCTGCTTTTTTAATTGTGTAAGTTCACGGGGGATTTTAGTCACGCACTGAGATATTTTTGGCAGTTGGGCTTCCACCCTTCTGACAGCTGTGCCTTTGCTCCGTCACACCCCCACCCTCCACCCCCCACCCCCCTGCAGTTCACAGACTACCAGAGCTACGTGATTCACGGGTGCCTGGTGGATAACCCCACGCTGGAGCGCTCCATCGCCCTCTTCAACGGGGTGTCCCAGTGGGTCCAGCTGATGGTCCTGAGCAAGCTGACCCCCCAGCACCGAGCCGAGGTCATCACCAAGTTCATCAATGTGGCCCAGGTAAGGGGGAACCGGCACCACACTTTAGACTTCCCAGAGACCCACCCAGGGACCCACCCAGGTAATGGGGAACCCGTGCCACACTTTAGACTTCCCAGGGACCCACCCAGGTAATGGGGAACCCGCACTACACTTTAGACTTCCCATAAAGACATTGCCATTAAAAAAATGCATTGACTTTTACACGTTCATGCTTGAAATGTATTCTAACACTCAGCATTGCTTTTTCCCTTCTCTTTTTTCCTTCTCTCTTCCTTCTCTTCGCTTATTCTCTCTTTCTCCACAGAAACTACTGCACCTCCAGAACTTCAATACGCTGATGGCGGTGGTGGGAGGTCTCAGCCACAGTTCCATCTCCCGCCTGAAGGAAACACACCCCCACCTTTCCCCTGAAGTCAACAGGGTGAGAACCATTTTACTGGTGCATCAATTACACACACACACACCCACACCCACACACATACACATACAGTATATGTGTGATTGATTAATTTCGAATATCATTGTTTGTATAGATGCACTGTTTCAGAATATGCTGACATTCTTCCCTTGTTTAGACCTTGGTCCTACCCGTTCCCTTTTTGCCGAAAGCACTTTCTCACGTCCCCTTTGAGTCTCTTGTCCTTCACTGAGACACGATTGCTGTTCTCCACACCTCTCTCTTGTTTCATGCCGTTTCTCATCCTTCGCAACTGTTTTGTCGTTCCTCCCGCCCCCACCTTCCACAGATCTGGAACGACATGACCGAGCTGGTCTCCTCCAACGGAAACTACTGCGCCTACCGTAAGGCCTTCACGGACTGCGAGGGCTTCAAGATCCCCATCCTGGGCGTGCACCTGAAGGACCTGATCGCCGTGCACGTGGTCTTCCCCGACTGGGTGGAGGAGAGCAAGGTCAACATCGCCAAGATGCAGCAGCTGTACCTCACCTTCAACGAGCTGGTGTCTCTGCAGAGCGCCGCCGCCCAGGTGGAGCCCAACATGGACCTCATCTACCTTCTCACCGTGAGTGGCCCCGTGCAGCGGCGCCCTCTGTTGGTCGCGTCTCACACTGCAGCACTCGCTAACCAAGGGGAGAGAACTAATGTAGGCGTGAGCTGCTAGAATTATCTTGTATTGCTGTGTTATTTACCATTGCCATCCTGTTGTACCGGAGCAAGAGGGTAGAGAAAAGAAAATGACTTATAGAACATATCATGAAATTATCAATTATTGATCTGAACTTTGACAACTGTTGGAAAAATTTCTGGAAATAACCACCCTTGATTTTAGGGAGGAGAGTTTTTTTTTTGATCGCAAACTCATAAGGTGAGAAAACGGGTGAGGAACTGTGAATAGAAAGTTTTCCGAGTGATTCTCTACAGCAGGTTATCTCTCCTGATCTGGCAGTGACCAGTGACAGGACTCACGTGGACCGTTGAGGTTTGCTCGACGGTTTGTGGCCCAGCTTAATTAGCCCCGCGGGGTGAAATGTGATTTTTGTACAGGAGCATTTCCATTCTCTCCAGCTCTCTCTAGATCTCTACTACACCGAGGACGAGATCTACGAGCTGTCTCTGCTGAGGGAACCTCGCAACCCAAAGTCTTTGGTGAGTCCCATCGGCCATGTGCTCCCCACCCAATATTCATCTCTTTCTTTTCTAGGTAACAGTAACTATACTACTACTACTACTACTACTACTACTACTAATCTCAGTTTGCTAATTGAGAGAATATTTTTAAAACTATTATAAATCATTACATATCATTGCATTTTACCCATGATGCATAAAAATGAATGATTGAATGAATGAAGGAACAAGCTCATTAACTAATTAATTTTCCCTGGTACACACAGCCTACCTCTCCCACTACGCCCAACAAGCCACTGGCCCCCCTGGACTGGGCAGCTGGGGTGACCACCAAACCAGACCCTTCAGTGGTCAACAAGCACATCAGGAAGGTGGTGGATGTAAGCAAAAGTTTGCCTCCTTCTCATTCCAATGTCTGTTCTGCCTTGACCTGTGTTAACCTCACTGCAGTGTCTTTCTGTCTGCTGCCTAGTTCAATTTGAGTGTGAAACAGGAAGAGCAGGGATGCATCCAGCAACATGAATTTAATTTGAACTTAAAAAGCCAAACAAAACAAGGATTTTATTAAGCACTTCCAGTTATATTGATTTCCAGAAGAAAAAAACATTAAATAATAATAATGTTGTTGGTTTATTTTAATGGTTTGTCTTTTGGTCTACCTTACAGTAAGAATTACTGTAAATATCATCCGCTGTAATGACTTTTTACTGCTTTTTATCTGGGCAGTCTGTATTCCGGAACTACGACCATGACCGCGATGGCTACATCTCTCAGGAGGACTTTGGGAGCATCGCAGCTAACTTCCCCTTCCTGGACTCCTTCTGTGTCCTGGACAAGGACCAGTGAGTGTCATCCTTCACCAATCCCACATGAAGGCATACTCACACACACATACACACACATCTGCAAACACACACACATACACACACACATCTGCACACACACACGCGCAGACACACACGTACGCATGCATGCACACACACACACACACGCATGCACGCGTGCATGTATGCACACACACATGCACACACACACACACACACGCACACACACACACACACACAAATCCTGAGTGCCCCATACAGCCACTCAGGATTTTGGATGAAATAATCTGAACGATACAGAAACGTAGAACTGAGAAAGCTCTTTTCCACACAGAGCCACGAATCTGCAGCTGAGCATGCTCTAAAAAGTATACTTTAGAATGCATTCATGAATGTTGCATGGAAGCTCTTAGTTACATTGTTCTAATTTGAGAAGAAAGTGTAGGCAAGGGACCGAAGCTCATGTTCATTGCAGCGGTCTGCATGTTCACCGTGTGACGGGGTGAAGGTCATGGCAGCCCCCAGTGAAGCACACAGTGCGCCGTTCTCTGTGTGATGTCACACTCGATGGTGTCACGGCAGTTCATCCCTCCGCTGGAGAGCACCAATCGCATCATCCCGTCTGCCTGAGTTGCTCCGTGACTCAGGAAGCGTGTTGCAGAGCTTCACGGGGGGGGGGGGGGGGGGGGGTCTGTCATAAAGAACCATTAGTGCTGTTAATGTGAAAGTCCAGGACACTGTCTCCCTCCAGCTCCAACAGTGGACGTATTGTGAGTGCAGCCCCAGCTGTGATGTCACAGCGTTAGTCCCGAGGAAGTAGTCCGATGTAGTTTCCAGAAAATTCTCCGCCCAGTGACTTGGATTGAAAAATTACAACTGCTCTCTCCCTCAGGAATAAAGCAGAGTGTATTTTCTTTCTTTTCTTTTTTTAAAGATATCTATTCGGTATATAAACCAGTGTTTTACTTGAAGAATATATTTGTTTCATGTTTTGTTTAATATATTAAGTATGCGTGTTTTAGCTATTTTTATTTTGTTTTTGTTTTTTTTTAATTAAGTAAATTAGTGCGGTGATGTGATCAAAAATTTGAGAGGCATTGACTTTCAGAAAACTTGTAGCATACTATTTCTCTCGTTGTACATTTTGTGTTTGAAAATGGCCCCAAACTTTCTTGAGTCCTGTCTGCACATAACTGTAGCCTTACCTGTTCTTACTGCCCAAAGCTGTGTCTGCATGCAAGAGCGTCGTTAGCCATTAGCCATTATCCGGTGGTCATTAGCTGTTAGCTATTAGCCATCAACCGTTGGCCATTAGCTGTTAGCTGTTAGCCATTAGCATTATCCATCGGCCATTATCCATTAGCTGTTAGCATGCATGCGCGGCAATCCAGTGCTCTCCAGCTGTAGGATGCAGCTCTGGGGAAGCATCTGTAGGAAACATCTGTTGGCCTGGTTAACTTTTTTTATGAATTAATTTCTCTGTGTTAAAGGGTATCCTGAAAAACCACACACGTTTGCTTGTTACATTGCCTACTTAACTCCACCCCCCCCCCCCCTCCCCCCCACTGATCTACTCTGGGTTAAGTTAGGGAATCCATAAAGATTCCTGGATATTCCAACACTCACACGTATTCCATAAATGCTATATGGCTATATTTCAGATTTCAGTTTTTTCAGTTAGCACGGATTCCTGATTGGCCAGTTTGTTGCTATCGTCACCAGGGACGGCCTGATCAGCAAGGACGAGATGATGGCGTACTTCCTGCGGGCCAACTCCCTGCTGCAGTGCAAGATGGGCCCCGGGTTCGTCCACAGCTTCCAGGAGATGACCTACCTGAAGCCCACCTTCTGCGAGCACTGCGCGGGATTCGTGCGTACCAGCTGACCCCCGTGTAGCCTTTTCTCTCCGCTCCACCACATCCTTATGTCAGCCCATTCATCAGGGATTTCAGCTACATTACATTACATTACAGGCATTTAGCAGACGCTCTTATCCAGAGCGACTTACACAACTTTTACATAGCATTTTACATTGTATCCATTTATACAGCTGGATATATACTGAAGCAATTCCGGTTAAGTACCTTGCTCAAGGGTACAACGGCAGTGTCCTTACCTGGGAATCGAACCTGCAACCTTTCGGTTACAAGCCCAGTTCCTTACCCACTGTGCTACACTCTGTCCAGCTAGATTTCATTAGGGAACTACGGCACGTGGCTACCTATCATTCATTCTCACTTCTGTAACAACATTTAAACCCTTTGCTGCGGTTATGACCTTTTGATACGCAGTAGAACTTGCTGTTCGCGCGTGACAAGGTTCGCCATATGGAGGCACCACGTGCCAGCGTGCCTGTTAGCCATATTGGCTGCGAGACAGCGACATGGCGATGCAGACTTAGGATGTCTGCGAGTCTAAAATGGATCTCAGATCTTGTGGATTCACACAGCGGACACATGCAGCTGACCAGGGTGTGTTGCTTGCGCTTGAATAGACCTTAACCTAAACCAGCGCTTCCGAGACAGTGATGCACATCATCATGAGGTTAATGAAATTAAAAAAGCTCATTCAGAGAGATTTCTCAAGTATGCTTTGGAATTGTCATACTCCAATACACGGTATACTCCATGTGTATGTGTGTACTATGTGTGTGCACACACACACACTATCCTTTGTGTACAGGAAGGGTGTTGAGAGAAGCCATATCCTGTTTATAGCGCAGCATTGACCACTAACCCCCCCCCCCATCCCATACTACATCACTTTCCAGCTTTCCTAGCACTGTTCAGTTCTCTGACATTCTATTGTCTATTCTCTCCTGCCCCGCCCCCTTATTATTCCCTTGTCCCTCCTCTTATCCTGCCCCCCCTCCCCAAACCCCCCTCTCCAAACCCACTCTCTCCAACAGCTCTGGGGCATAATCAAACAAGGATACAAATGCAAAGGTGTGTTTCCCATTTCTTTACACTACCGCTGTTTGTGTGAAATATGTGTTAGTTTTATACTTTGTGGGTCACAGGCAAGTGCAGACTTGTGCCTGGGGGCCCAGCGTCCCAAAATGTGCTGCGGTGTAACTCTTCCTTTGATCTTTAATCCCTGTAATGCCAGGTCACCGCTGGCTAATGCTAATGGGTACATAACACATGAAAGGCTACTAATGGCTAATGCTAATGGCTACATAACACATGAAAAGCTGCTAATGGCTAATGCTAATGGCTACATAACACATGAAAGGCTGCTAATGGCTAACGCTAATGGCTACATAACACATGAAAGGCTGCTAATGGCTAACGCTAATGGCTACATAACACATGAAAGGCTGCTAATGGCTAACGCTAATGGCTATATAACACATGAAAGGCTGCTAATGGCTAATGCTAATGGGAAAAAACAAATAAAAAGCTGCTGGTGCTTTGCTGGCATGTGATTCTGGGAAGTCAGAATCTGCCACAACGGTGGCCGTCATCGCATATGATGATCTTTGCTCTTGAGTGTATTTACAAAAAAAATTTCAATCAACACAGTTAACACTCCCCTTAAACCACCCACCCCTGACATCAACAGTTTTATTTGTACTTCTGATTAACTGAGCTCTGTTCGGACTGGGAGGCTGCTTTGCTCTTCTGAGCTCCCTTCCTATTGGCTCTCAGCGGCCTTACATCACAATCGGAGGGTGAGGACTGACCTCAGCAGCAGTTCAAACAAATAAGGAGCCACGGTTGACATGGAAGAAAGAAATAAAATAAAAAAACACCCTGAATCTACTTTGAGGACTTAGACGTTGAGGCAGATTCCAGAAGATTACGACACCGCTCTTTGCGAACAGTACTCAGGAAAGGGCTGCGTGAGCACAGCTCAGGCCCGAGCCATCTTCTGAGTTTGCCCTGAATAAAGGAGGGTTTGTTCTCCCCTGGCAGAAAAGCCGTGGGGCTAAACCTCGTCTGAACAGCTTAAATACGGAGCTCTGAATTTAACCCTGCACCTCTCAGAGAACCTAACCTCCTGCGAGCCAACCGAGAGGGCAAACGAACAGTGTGGCATGTTTTCACCGCTCAGTTATCATTTTAGCATGTTTTATTTAACCCTGTTTTACCATTTAGGTGAACCGAGACCTTAATTCTCCTTGGAGGAGGATGGCTTGGACGGCCAGATATAGGGAGGCAGTTTTTTGTAGGAATTTAACCAGGACATTCTGGTTAAAATATACGTATTCTCTTCAGTCAAGCACTGCAGATATTTAATGACATCAGTGAGTCAAGACCTGTGCTTGAATGTCTGTGTGCCTGTATGTATCTGTATGTGTGCACATATATATATATATGTGTGTGTGTGTGTGTGTGTGCATGTGTGCGCGTGTATGTGTGTGTGCACACGTGTGTGTGTTGGTGTGTGTGCATGTGTGTGTGTGTGAGAGAGTGTGTGTGCGTGTATGTGTGCATGCGCATGTGTGTGTGTGTGTGAGAGTGTGTGTGTGTGTGTGTGTGTGTGAGAGTGTGTGTGTGTGTGTGTGTGCATGCATGCACGCACTTGTGTGTGTGTGAGAGTGAGAGTGTGTGTGCGTGCATTTGTGCATGCGCGTGTGTGTGTGTGTGTGTGTGTGAGAGTGTGTGTGTGTGTGCATGCATGCACATGTGTGTGTGTGAGAGTGAGAGTGTGTGTGTGTACTGATGCCCACGCCGTGTTTCAGACTGCGGGGTGAACTGCCATAAGCAGTGCCGGGAGCTGCTGGTCCTGGCCTGCCGGAAGCTTCCGCGGGC